>NC_143047.1:24138750-24322500 GCF_057628025.1 Oncorhynchus mykiss | reverse complement strand
GAATCCTAAAGCCTACATAACACCACCGTAATTATGTTGTTGACACCTGTCATACACATTTATGACAGAAAGATAAAGGACTCAACTGTGGTCCTGCTATTGTTCTAATACGTCATAATGAAAGTTTAGTAACATCAGGGCCATTTATCATGAATAGTTAACATGAAAGTCATGGTACAGATGTAGGATATTAATTTGGCCAATACTGTCACAACAAAATCATCCAGCAGCAACAGGATTTTAATGTTTAGTCCATAATGTTTCTTTATCAGCTATTAGCTGGCCAAAAGTTACATGAAAACTGCAATACTGTTAATATAACCTTGTGTTATATGACCAAATACTTATTTTCCACCATAATTTGCAAATAAATTCATTAAAAATCCTACAATGTGATTTTCTGGATTTTTTTCTCATTTTGTCTGTCATAGTTGAAGTGTACCTATGATGAAAATTACAGGCCTCTCTCATCTTTTTAAGTGGAAGAACTTGCACAATTGGTGGCTGACTAAATACTTTTTTGCCCCACTGTATATCGTGAAGCTCATCTGCATTTCACAGCAATAAAACAGGACAATTCTCAGCAACAAAAGAGTGATCATATTAAGATCCTTCCCCTGTATGTCAGGAATGTCATTGCCACGAGAATTTCTATCCCAATGTTCTAACTATTTTATATCTCTGTCTAATTCCTGAATGTTGTAAGTCTCCAGTTCAAAGAAAGACAGTCTCAGCCTGCAATAGATCATTTCTTTATTCAGAGCGCTCTGCCCCCCTAGTGCAGAGCAAGTATTTTTATACACACACACACACACACACAAGTTTCTTATCATAGGCTACTCCCTGCTTAGGCAGGCAGTATTTTTTCCCACTACCCCCATACATAGTTCTCGTTTCACAGTTGCTCCCTGCTTGCATAGCTACAAAATAATACAATGCCCTAGTTATAATTCTAACCAAGCGACACACATCAGATTATATTCTTATGATTCTAACACATTTCACACAGTTATACAGTTTCAGGGTGGAATACTTTAGTCATTATCTTAAACATACAAATTCTTCTATCAGTCATGCCATGTCATCTCCCATGTTTTAGAGGCACTTACAAGCAAGCTCTACAACACTACAACTTAAAGATAAGTCCCAGTACGTCTAGGTCAGACCAAATCTGTGCATGTGTCGCTAACACTAGGTCCCATGCTATTCAACCTCATCACACCACCTAGGGCTCCACCATGGCCGTACCACTCACACAATCAACTTCAGGACTGCAGCTATAACCTGCAGAAAATACTCTATATATTGCTCTCTGATGAAAAAAACTCTGTGGTAATAACAACTGTGACGTTTCAGACAGATGAATGGCTTCAGGCTTGCCATGGCCACAGTCACACATAATGTGAACCATAGTTGACTCATTACCATCAATTCAATTAAGATGATACCTTAAAAATACACACAAACAATTGGACTGGGAGTGCAAGCAGTTATGAATTCCATTTCCAGCATTCCTCAGGCAGTCAGTTTCTGTTCCTCCTCATCTCATCACAGCAGACAATCTCACACTCTAATCTGAGCTAAATTACACTCTATTCTCATCTCCTCCCAGCATGACCTTGGACCAACCAGACGTTACACTGAAGCCCACATTATAACCTTCCTCGAGTAAAAAAAATAGTAGAGGTGCACTCACTTGTCGTGGAGCATATATTCAGTGTTTTCTGGAGATATCTGTCCAGTCACAGGGTGTCGGAACGACGTTCTCTTCTGGTTATGGCTGAGAGAGTCAGAGAGAGAGAACAGGGAGGGAAAAGAGGGAAGGAGTGAAAACAACAGCGAAGGAGAAAATACAATTAGTATTCCGTCATGAATCATATTTCTGCTTGATCACTCCACTATTTTGTGCACTGATGCATTGGTCACTAGCTGCTTGTTGGGCATTCTACAGGAATACACCAAGTTTCTAAACTTCCAATGACTTTCACAGCAAAGTGTAGAATGTGCGGTAGTGCTGAAGCGTGGCCAAGGCAGGGGATCATATTATTTCACACAATGTGTAAGTCTCAGCACTCTCCCCTACCAGCTCGCCAGGCTTTATTGATTTCAATTACATGGGGTCATTCATTGCTTTAACTAGGGCATTAAAGCTTCCCTGTATCGTTGGATAAAAGAAGAGATGGACAGGGGGCAGCGCTGGTGGTGGAAAGAATGAAAAATAACACAATGATGTGATTTGCTCTGAACCTTCTGCATCAAATGTTGACTTTATACACACTTTGGATGGCAGTTGCGTAGCAGCTGTGCCCATCGGACAGTAAGAGAACAGGTCTCTGCACAGGTCTCTGCTTCATTCAACATTAGCTTTAGGAGCAGTGAAGCAGACAGGATTCCATACGTTTCCACTTAGGGTTATCCAGGTACAGAACATACACAGGTAGAAACTTCTGATCCAGACTGACCTGGTCGTTAATCCCTATGAGGACTTCTGACCCAGACTGACCTGGTCGTTAATCCCTACGAGGACTTCTGACCCAGACTGACCTGGTCGTTAATCCCTATGAGGACTTCTGACCCAGACTGACCTGGTCGTTAATCCCTACGAGGACTTCTGACCAAGACTGACCTGGTCGTTAATCCCTACGAGGACTTCTGACCCAGACTGACCTGGTCGTTAATCCCTATGAGGACTTCTGACCCAGACTGATCTGGTCGTTAATCACTGAGGACATCTGATCCAGACTGATCTGGTCGTTAATCACTGAGGACATCTGATCCAGACTGACCTGGTTGTTAATCACTGAGGACATCTGATCCAGACCTGGTTGTTAATCACGCCAAGGACTTCTGACCCAGACTGACCTGATCGTTAATCACTCTGAGGACTTCTGGGCCAGACTGTGTGAGTGTGAATGCTGTATGTGAGTGTAGTGTTTCTCACTGTGCTACTGTATAGTGCAGATCTCCAAGTGCGAGTCAGAGCCTCCCAGAGGCGGTCAGGTGAGCTGTGCTAGCTAGCCTATCGGTGTGTCCTCCAGATAGACCATCATAACCTACCCTAGGCTTCTAGTTCTCACACTTCACTGTCACATTCAACAGCCCAAAATAAATACTACGCCAATCCAGTCACTTTGGAAACAGTCATCACAATAAGAATGACAATACAACCAGGGCAATGATGTGGGCCAATTTATTGGTGCACTGACTGTCCAATCAGTCTAGCAGAAATAAGTAAAAGTCGCATATGTCATTCAATTCAGATGACTGCTGATGTCTTAACTGAATTATGAGATGAAATCAGCCTTTACCTCTAATGAAATATTTAATGCTTCCCCACACTTGAATTCCGTGTAAAATCAGAGCATGTTGGAGTTGAATAGGCTGTTACATGAGGACATGTTTGCTTTGAGACGGTTTCGATCTCTCTCGCAAAGTTACATTATTGTGATGCTTTTGGGGGAGGGGAAATATCAAAGTACTGTGAAGAATTGTTTACCCTACTGTAATTCTTTATGTAAACACTGGCAATGATGCAAATTGCCAAGATTTGGGGTAATAGACAACAGCTGACTGTACTCTCTGCTCTCTTCCAACCCATTCTCAATAACAACATTGTGAACACAACATCCTCATACAATCTAGAATCACATTAGAATATGCATTCCATAAATGTAGTTATATATATATACACACACACACAACTGTAGTGATTCATTGTGTATCTATGGAAAAACATCTGTTAATTAACCTTGACTCAATAGAGCAGAAATATCAGTGAGCAGTCTGTCAGAGATGAATGTCCTGTGTTGCGTGTTCTTCTATCTCATCATGGTGTCCAGCACCACAGCCCTCTCTGGGCTCTTTACTCAAGCGTGGCCACTGAGAAGACAGGCCCATTTGTCTGAGGGGCCACTGGACAGATATGAAGTGCTAAGGTCCTCCCAGAGCAGAGCTAAGCCATCCCTCTTCGGCTAGTGTAGACTGGACTGTACCAGCCTGAGAGGCAGCATGCTCTGGACTGGACTGTACCAGCCTGAGAGGCAGCCTGCTCTGGACTGGACTGTACCAGCCTGAGAGGCAGCCTGCTCTGGACTGTACTGTACCAGCCTGAGAGGCAGCCTGCTCTGGACTGTACTGTACCAGGCTGAGAGGCAGCCTGCTCTGGACTGTACCAGGCTGAGAGGCAGCCTGCTCTGGACTGTACCAGGCTGAGAGGCAGCCTGCTCTGGACTGTACCAGCCTGAGAAGCAGCCTGCTCTGGACTGTACCAGCCTGAGAGGCAGCCTGCTCTGGACTGTACCAGCCTGAGAGGCAGCCTGCTCTGGACTGTACCAGCCTGAGAGGCAGCCTGCTCTGGACTGTACCAGCCTGAGAGGCAGCCTGCTCTGGACTGTACCAGCCTGAGAGGCAGCCTGCTCTGGACTGTACCAGCCTGAGAGGCAGCATGCTCTGGACTGTACCAGCCTGAGAGGCAGCATGCTCTGGACTGTACCAGCCTGAGAGGCAGTCAGCAGCAGCAGCATCACACTTGATCAATAGGCATCCTAATGTTTACAGTGTGCATGGTAATACCGTGAGTAAACAGACTGGTGTCAGCAGCATATAGCAAACGCCTCCTGAAGGACAACTACAGCCTTTCCCAGCTGACGCATAGTGTTATACCAACCCTGTTAGTATTACTGCGGTGTCATGCAGCAAAGTAAAGGAAATAAATCTGGTTGTTTAGAGAGATTTATGGGTTGACATTTTTCAAAGGTTCGCAGGAAGCTGTGGTTGAGCAGAGACATTTCTGCACGCACACAAACGCACTCAAAGCAACACGCACAAAAACACAACACCGCTCTCTACTCTGTTTGGTCCTGGCCTGTGTTCCAGTAACAGCATGTAGTGTGTTGAACTACACCAGGCCCATGTAGTAGTACCCTACCCTCCACTGTTAATTAGGAACCTGCACTCTTTGGACCGTTTGTTTCAGCCACATTACTTCTGAACTACTTGTCATGGAATTCACTGCATTCCTACTTAGTGAACAAACAGTTCAGGCAGCACAGTGGCCCTGTTTGTTTTGCCACATAGTGTAGTACTCAGGGAACTGGTTGCAGACACACTTCAGTAAAACGCATGAGCTGATGCACACCCAAAAATGTTTGTAGACGTGCTTACTAATGAAGCGTAAACTGTTTTATTACATTATATACATATAACGTGGGTGAAACAGTATGTAAACATTATTAAAGTGACCAGTGTTATGTCTCTATGTATACTGAACAAAAATATAAACGCAACAATTTTAAAGATTTTGCTGAGTTACAGTTCATATAAGGAAATTAAATCAATTGAAATAAATTCATTAAGCCCTAATCTATGGATTTCAAATGACTGGGCAGGGGCACAGCCATGGGTGGGCTTAGGCCCACCCACGTGGGAGCCAGGCCGACCCACTGGGGAGCCAGGCCCAGCCAATCAGAATAATTTCTTCCCCACAAAAGCGCTTTATTACAGACAGAAATACTCCTTCTCTGTTCCGTCTCTCGGTCCCAGCTTTGATGCACCTGTACTATCTCCGCCTTCTAGATGGTAGTGGGGTGAACAGGCCGTGGCTCGGGTGGCTGAGGTCCTTGATGATCTTCTTAGCATTCCTGTGACACCGGGTCCTGTAGATGTCCTGGAGGGCAGGCAGTGTGCCACCAGTGATGCGTTGGGCTGAGCGCACCACCCTCTGGAGAGCCCTGGGGTTGCGGACGGTGCAATTACCATACCAGGTGGTGAATCCGATGCAACAGGATGCTTGCAATGGTGCGTCTGTAGAAGTTTGTGAGTGTCTTAGGAGCCAAGTTGAAGGTGCTATAGCGCCGTCTTCACCACAGGGTCTGTGTGAAGAGACCATTTCAGGTTGTCAGTGATGTGCACGCCTAGGAACTTGAAGCTTTTGACCCTCTCCACTGCGGCCCTGTCGATGTAGATGGGGGTGTGCTCTCGCTGCTCTCTCCTGTAGTCCACAATAAGCTCCTTCGTTTTGTTGACATTGAGGGAAAGATTATTTTCCTGGCACCAGTCTGCTAGGGCTCTAAACTCCTTCCTGTTGGCTGTCTCATCATCGTTGGTAATCAGGCCTACCACTGTTGCGTTGTCAGCAAACTTGATGATTGAGTACTGGAGGGGGCTGAGCAGGCACCCCAGTGGGGCCCACGTGTTGAGGATCAGCGTGGCAGAGTTATTGTTGCCTACCTTCACAATTTGTGGTCGGCCCGTCAGGAAGTCCAGGACCAAGTTGCACAGGGAGGGGTTCAGACCCAGGGCCCAGAGCTTAGAGGGCACTATGGTGTTGAAAGCTGAGCTGTAGTCAATGAACAGTATTCTTACATAGATATTTATCTTGTCCAGGTGGAATAGGGCAGCGTGTAGTGCAATTGCGATTATGTCGTCCGTTTATCTGTTGGGACGATTTGCGAAATGTAGTGGTCTAGGGTGTCGGGTAAGGTGGAGGTGGAGGTGATATGTTCCTTAACTAGCCTCTCAAAGTTCTTCATGATGAGTGAATGCTACGGGGCGATAGTAATTGAATTTAGTTACCTTCATTTTCTTGGGTACAGGAACAATGGGGGACATTTTGAAGCAAGTGGGGACAACCCGCTTAAAATGACTTGCTCACGTCGGCCACAAAGAACAAGAGCACACAGTCCTTATGAGTGTCGGGGGCCCGCTTTGGCGGCTCTGTATTTGGCTCCTCAAAGTGAGCGAAGAAAGTGTTTAGCTCGTCCGGGTGCGAGGCACCGTGTCCATGTTGTGGCTGGCTTTCCCTTTATAATCCGTGCCTGTCTCGAGTCCCTGCCACATGCATCTTGTGTCTGAGTTGTTCAATTGTGACTCCAATTTGTCCCTGTACTGTCATTTTGCCTCTTTGATTGCCTTTACGGAGGTCATGCATAACAGGACAGGAAAATTGTCCAATTCACACACTTTTATCAAGAGAACATCCCTGGTCATCTCTACTGCCTCTGATCTGGCAGACTCACTAAACACAAATGCTTAATTTGTAAATTATGTCTGATTGTTGGAGTGTGCCCTTGACTATCTGTAAATTTAAAAAACAAGACAATTGTGCCGTTTGGAGGCCTAAAAGAAGTCATTTGAAATAATTTATACTTTTACTATATTATTGCAATTACATTTGATATATTTAAAACCCAAATACTTTTACTCAAGTAGTATTTTACTGGGTGACTTTCACTTTTACTTGAGTAATTTTCTATTAAGGTATCTAAACTTTTACTCAAGTATGACAATTGGGTAGTTTTTACACCACTGCCAGTCACCTTGCAATGGTTAAATGCAGTGGTTTGCACTTTCAGTTTTGCGTGAATACTGCCATCTATCCACAGTTTCTGGTTTGGATAAGTTGTAATCATCACATTGGGAACAACATCCTCTATGCACTTCCTGATGAGCCCAGTCACTGAGTCAGTGTATACGTCAATACTACTTTCAGAGGAGACCCAGAACATTTCCCAGTCCACGTGATCAAAACATTCTTGAAGCATAGATTCCAATTGGTCAGAACAACATTGAACAGGGCCTGAATGTTAGCGAGTAATATACTAGGAAGCGGTGGATGGTATGCATCCCACCTGAGTCTGACTAGGGCCCCACCATCTACCTCTTAACTGACGTCGGCGTTTTGGTGCAGCACCTGGGATGAATAGAGCTGCATAAAACATTTCCATCGTACGGCCAGTGCTACTCTGAAAATAGGCTAACCACTTCATACACAAACCTTTTATAACAAGGTTTATCACAAGGGAAGAAATGGAGCTGAAAATGGTCATCCCAATGCCCTTCCAAATCATGCATCATTTTCAAAGACAGAACAGCTAAACTCCATTGAGATCAAAACTAAACCCTTGCACAGAATTCCGTTGACCTCTAGGATTGATAGGAAAAGGTCAGACATTATAAAAACACGATGTCTTCCATTATCAGGGTCACACAGAGACAAACCGAGCCCCCCCCCCCCCCCCCCCACACACACACACACACAGACACACCCTCCACACACTGAGAATCACCCCCCCTCCCCCCAACACACACACCACAAAATGACCTTCTACACACTGACAGACCCCACCTGCTGTGAGGAGCAGGCTAGGTCACATGCTCATTAGCCAGTAGTAATCATGGCTGTGATGTGATTACATGTCTCCGTGTGCTTCCTCCTCCATAACTCTTTCTCCCCATGCAGCAGACTCATGGCTCAGGCCTTATCAGCCTGGGTACCACTCAGAGTTAAGACCTTTCCTAACATCCTCACTGTAACCTGTGGTTAAATCACAGGTTACATGTTAACATCAACATTGTGCATTTTTGCACCGGATTTATAATTACACCATGTCTTTATGAAGATGATTATACTGTTAATATCATAGTACAATAATATCACACTGTTGAAATGTCCAGAGGTATAAACCAGGGATATTTTAAGAAATAGGCTAACGGTCATGTTGACAATGTGGAACTATACTTAAAAACATCGAAAAATGTCTAGGTGTCTCAGCTGGCTTTACAAGACTGATGTTGCAATATTATAGGAAATGCTAAACATTCAGCTCACGGGGAATATTTATATTCAACAGCATGTCAGTCGCATGTCAGTTGGAAACAAAACACTTAAGTGTAGTTTAAGTTTCCATGTGGTCCTGATAGGGAGCAGCTAGTGTGGCTGACAGGTCTAATAGCAGGTCTAATAGCAGGTCTACCAGAGCTATGATTGCACGAAGGTCTAGCTTCCATGTAAAACATTTCAAGCGCAGCTACAGTCAATGAATTCCTCAGCGGACAAAATACTCTAAAGTAAAATGTCAAAGACTCCAGCCACACACTGTTCTCTCTGGTACCGCACGGCAAACGGTACCAGAGCGCTAAGTCTGGGACCTGAACAGCTTCTACCCCAAGCCACAAGACTGTTAAATAGTTCACCAAATAGCTACCCAGACTATGTGCATTGACCCTTTTTGCACTAACTCTGGCTCTATGCACACACACAGGACTCTACCCACAAACTCACACACACACACACACTTCCACACTCATCACATACAGTACGCTGCTGCTACTGTCTATCTTTCCTGTTGCCTAGTCACTTTACCTCTACCTATATGTACCTATCTACCTCACTTACCACGTACCCCTGTACGTGGACTCAGTACTGGCACCCCATGTGCCATGTGCCATGTGATAGCCACGCTATCATTGCTCATTGTGTCTTTATTCCTCATGTTACACATTTGTATTTCTATTATTATTATTTTAGATGTTGCATTGTATTCTGCATTGTTGGGAAGGGCCTGTAAGTACGCTGAATATAGAACAACCCCAGGCTTTAATTTCAGTCCAGAGCTTTTTCTCTCCTCAACACATTTTATTTTAGAGTATTTTGTCAGCTGAGGAATTCATTCCTCCCAAAGCACAGACTGAGACACAGTTACACTCAGGGTTGACATAGCTCCAATCTCCCTTGCCCCCCACTCCTGCTGCGCTGAACAAATGTACAACTTTGGAGTCCAAGGTTCAGCCCGGCATGGCACGCCATACCAAATTTCACAGCAAAACAACAGGCTCAGGCTAATCCCTTCTCCAATAGAGGGGCTAAACCCAGGCTGGCAGCAGCGTGGCACAGAGGGGCATGGCCCAGGGGGCTTTTCAACTCACACACCAGCTAACAGAATGCTGCCATGCTGCACATACACCAGATCCTCCGTAAAATACCAGGAACACACTATTCTCTTACAACTCCACAGTCCACTCTTGCTCACCTCCCACTACTTTGCTTGCCACACATTCTCTCTCCTCCTCAACCAAAAGTGAAACGTTAAACACATTTCCTTGTGTAACATCCGATCAGATGTCTGTTCTTTTATCTTCTACTGGATCTGTCCTATTATTCTCTCTCTCTTTTGTTCTCTCTGCACAAAGTGAAGGAGCAGAGCAGTCTCACCTGGCGTGTCCCAGTGGATGATCTCCTAGTTAGACTGGCTGGTGGTGGTGAACCTCATGGTGGTGGCAAGGGGGGAAAAGGTCACTCACTCTCTCTCTGCACAGGAAGAACACCTCAGAACGGTTATCACATCCTCCTTCTTCCTCTCTCCTAACAGCTCTCTGTCTCTCTCCCGCCACTCTCTCTCTCTTTCACTCCCCCTCCCTCAAACTCTCCCTTCGCTCTCTCTCTCAGAGCGCTCTAATGAACTCCAGCCCTGTGTTGGAGAGAGAGGGGATGTCCAGCAGCCACAGAGATCAGAAGAGGAAGTACTGTACCTCTCTGTCCCACCTCTCTACGGACCAACAAACACTGTTTTTTTACCTGCCCTGCTTTTCTGTCCTGGCAAGTCCTCAGTATTCACACCTTCTAACATGTAAACAACCTCAGTTTCTCACAGTTAGGTCAGATTCACACTTTTGTTACTATTAAATCACTTCATCCTGACCCACATATTTGTCAGGAGAGAACCTTGTCTTTTCTCGGAGTGGCAGCCTTGGAGCTAGGGGTAGGGGAAGGTGGGAGGGGACATTGACATGGAGTTCTCCCAACATTGAAACCTCATCTTCCTCAGTGGTTGATTTTCCCAAATTTGGGCATGCAATAGTCAATCAGTTGCTCCACACTCCATATCACACATTGTGACAGGAGGCAGAGGAATCTAACAGAAACCACTGTCTGAGGTAAGACACTTTAATAAAGTTTGTCTGCTTCTCACACATACTTTCGGAAGGTATAGTACCTATTTTATAACCCCAGCTGTGGGCCAGCAGATTGGCTGAAGACAATAGTGTGCTGTGACCTCATGGGGATGGTGAAGGAAGTGAAACTGATCCAGAGGTATGCAGGCCAGGCCAGGCCCTGAGAGCAGGTGCTATTGACACTGCCCCATGGTCAATGTTGTAAATGATAAACAACCATGGTTCATGTGCCAAAAGGAAAAGCCTAAGAACAAGAAATAAACTGCTAGCAGCTAGCCCTTTCTTTATTAAAATAGTTGATCTTCTTGAAAGGGAAAGTTTGCTAGTATACGATGCAATTGATTTTATAACACATTTATTGCAGAACTTAGTATTCCTTAGCTAATTCAAAAGAGACAAACATTTTTAAAAAATGTTTTATTTATTTTACCTTTATTTAACTAGGCAAGTCAGTTAAAGAACAAATTCTTATTTTCAATGACGGCCTAGGAACAGTGGCTGTTCAGGGGCAGAACAACAGATTTGAACTTGCAACCTTCCGGTTACTAGTCCAATACTGTAACCACTAGGCTACCCTGCCGCCCACATCGAGTTGATCATTAAGTTGAAGTGTAGACTGATTAATCTCAGATAGATCTAGTCAGTGAGAGATTCAGCAGAGGAATGTTGAATCTATTGTGATGTAACTAATGTGGTACGACTTTCAGAACTATGAAGGTCAGGACACCAAGTACCACTGACTGTGACTGATTTCTCATCCGTGTCTGCGTTTCTACTAATCACCAATGAGCACCATGGCATGTAGCATTCATTTGACGCAGGGGGTTCATGATTTTTATTGGAAATCTAATCCAGTTATCTGCAACAAACACGAGATTCATATTGGCAGCTGTGTGGCACAATAAATTAGGCTTGTTTTTCCAACTACATAAAAACGATGAGACAGAGTTAGCATGGAGAGTCATAGAGCCCTTTCACCACAATCATTTCCAGTGATGTAAAAGGCCATTACCAATGTGAAAGGAAGGTACAGAGTAAGACAGAGTCAGGGACATCCAGAATCTAATAAGTCCAGTCCTAGCAGAGTGAATTATTTTAAATTCTTGGTGACAGTGGGCAGTATTTTCACATCCAGATTAAATGCATGCCCAAATTCAACTGCCTGCTACTCACCCCCAGAAGATAAGTATTGCATAGTATTAGTAGATTTGGGTAGAAAACACTGAAGTTTCTAAAACTGTTTGAATCATGTCTGTGAGTATAACAGAACTTATTTAGCAGGTGAAACCCCGAGGACAAACCATTCAATTTGTATTTTTTTGAGGTCACTCATTTCAATGAGTTTTGAGATATTTTGTAGTCACACAAGCTTCTTTTGTTGGCACTCCAATATGTCCCATAAACATCACAAATTGTCCTTTTGTTCGATAAGTTCGATAAATTAATTTCCAAAATGTCAATTTATTCAGTTCCAAGTTGGAACCGGTGTTTTTCTGGATCAAACACACCAAATAAAATGACATTTTGGAAATTAATTTATCGAACAAAAGGACCATTTGTGATGTTTATGGGACATATTGGAGTGCCAACAAAAGAAGCTCGTCCAAGGTAAGGCATGAATTATATTTTTATTTCTGCGTTTTGTGTCGCGCCTACAGGGTTGAAATATGCTTCTCTCTTTGTTTACTGGGGTGCTGTCCTCAGATAATAGCATCTTTTGCTTTCGCCGAAAAGCCTTTCTGAAATCTGACATGTTGGCTGGATTCACCACAAGTGTAGCTTTAATTTGCTATCGTCATGTTTGATTTTTATAGTAATTTATTTGAACTTGGCGCTCTGCATTTTCCCTGGCTTTTGGCCAGGTGGGACGCTAGCATCCCACATATCCCAGAGAGGTTAAACGGTGGTTATTATCCCAGCAAAATGAGTTAAGACCATTAAGAAGATAATCATTCTGCATGAGGATTTATACATGTCCATTTGCCTTTATCAGTTCCCTCAACTAAGAACTACAGCCATGCCAGCTTCAATACAAACCATGTTGTGGGAAATTATCCATGCAGAGCTACGAAAAGCATTTGGAGAAAAGCTTCTAGTTATATCCTGCCAGTTTGGCCCTGTCGGGGGTGTCATCGGATGGGGCCACAGTGTCTCCTGACCCCTCCTGTCTCAGCCTCCAGTGTTTATGCTGCAGTAGTTTAAGTGTCGGGGGCTAGGGTCAGTCGGTTATACAGTGGGGCAAAAAGGTATTTAGTCAGCCACCAATTGTGCAAGTCCTCCCACTTAAAAAGATGAGAGGCCTGACAATGATCCCAAACACACTGCCCGGGCAACGAAGGAGCTACTTCGTAAGAAGCATTTCAAGGTCCTGGAGTGGCCTAGCCAGTCTCCAGATCTCAACCCCATAGAAAATCTTTGGAGGGCGTTGAAAGTCCGTGTTGCCCAGCAACAGCCCCAAAACATCACTGCTCTAGAGGAGATCTGCATGGAGGAATGGGCCAAAATACCAGCAACAGTGTGTGAAAACCTTGTGAAGACTTACAGAAAATGTTTGACCTCTGTCATTGCCAACAAAGGGTATATAACAAAATATTGAGAAACTTTTGTTATTGACCAAATACTTATTTTCCACCATAACTTGCAAATATGGATTTTTTTTTCTCATTTTGGCCTGTCATAGTTGAAGTGTACCTATGATGAAAATTACAGGCCTCTCTCATATTTTTAAGTGGGAGAATTTTCACAATTGGTGGCTGACTAAATACTTTTTTGCCCCACCGTATCTGGAGTACTTCTCCTGTCTTATCCGGTGTCCTGTGTGAATTTAAGTATGCTCTCTCTAATTCTCTTTCTTTCCCTCTCTCGGAGGACCTGAGCCCTAGGATCATGCCTCAGGGCTACCTGGCATGATGACTCCTTGCTGACCCCAGTCCACCTGGCCGTGTTGCTGCTCCAGTTTCAACTGTTCTGCCTGCGGCTATGGAACCCTGACCTGTTCACCGGACGTGCTACCTGTCCCAGACCTGCTGTTTTCAACTCTCTAGAGACAGCAGGAGCGGTAGAGATACACTTAATGATCGGCTATGAAAAGCCAACTGACATTTACTCCTGAGGTGCTGACTTGTTGTACCCTCAACAACTACTGTGATTATTATTATTTGACCATGCTGGTCATTTATGAACATTTGGACATCTTGGCCATGTTCTGTTATAATCTCCACCCGGCACAGCCAGAAGAGGACTGGGGGAGACACTTGAGGACACAGAGACTGAGCAGCATATAACAGGCACGATAACAGGCACTTCTGACAAGACACATTAAAATGCAGTGTTGTACCACACACCTCCAGCCACAAGGTCGCGCTGCTCCAAAGCAGAGGCTAGCCAACAGCTAATTAGAGAGGCCTGAAAGGAGAGGGGACCTGGGACTATAATGAGGGGTTTAGCTGGACGAGAGGGCCACTCTCTCACACACTTTGTTCTCCAGGATTAGAAGACATTCTGAAAAGGAATCACTCCTCTGATAGAGAATGTTGATGCTGTTCCTAACATGAGACTGTAGCGTCAGCCCACTGGGCACACACTGGTTGAATCAACGTTGTAACCACGTCATTCCAATGAAAGATATGTGCCAGTGGGAGGGGAGACATGCAATGCCAGACAGAGATCAAAAACTGGGCCAAATTGCATATAAACAAAATGAGATGCTTGGTGTTCAGCCATCTAATCCAACTAAAGTGTCCTGGTGTCCATGTAGGCCTTTAACAGAACGGCCATCTCAGCAGCTCTCGTCTCATAACTCTCCTCTGTTGCTCCTTTTTATGGCCAGGCGTTAATAGCTTGTATAGTAGAACTGTTGCTCTTGGTTACGGTGCGATAAACACTCATCAACACTCTCACTCCTGTTTGTCATTTTTCCAGGCAGTGCCAACAACAGTCTAAAACAGTAAGAGGTCTGGGGAAGAGGAGGAAGAGATTAGAGTGGCACTTCCATTTTTTTTTTACCTTTATAGGCAAGTCAGTTAAGAACAAATTCTTATTTTCAATGACAGCCTAGGAACAGTGGGTTAACTGCCTGTTCAGGGGCAGAACGACAGATTTGTACCTTGTCAGCTCGGGGGTTTGAACTTGCAACCTTCCAGTTACTAGTCCAACACTCTAACCACTAGGCTACTCTGCCGCCCCATTACTCCAATGGCACAAAATTAGCCGACTGATAAATATTTAAAGGATGATTTGAAGTGATTCATCAAAGAAATGGCTGTTTTATGCCACCCCCAACATCACAATTAAATGACTTTCAAAGGCACTTACCTTGGGATCAATAGAGACTTGCTGTGGCAAAATAAAAAGTTGAGTTAACTGGAACAAGGGGGATGAGGATCGGCGGGAGAATCAATGAGGAGTCCTGCAGCTTCAGGGGAAATATTTAATGCCCATAGATCCAGCCTCTGCATGCCGTATCCCAATCACTCACACTACCTGACTGCAATCAGGGGTCACCTTCCTGTGAACTGCAAACACAAACAGTGTGCTGCTAGGAGAGGAGGGGGGACACTAACTATCCTCCCCTCCTGTTTTTCACTGCTCTTTATCTCCATCAATAGACTACAACACACTTGATGTTCAACACTGTCACCTCCTTGTTCAGATGAATCACTTGCTACTTAAACCACAACTTCTTCCAATGACAGTATGTACAGTAAATGATCCTAAATGATTGTGTCACTGACTAGCAACGATAGTCCACAGCGCCTGCTGAAAGGAATGACTAGACAATGTAAATGTAGGACCAGGCCCATAGACACTGGTGACCAGCAGTCCCCTCCATCATTTACCGTAGGATCAGAGGAGTTGAGTCTGCTGGAGTGCCATGACCCTTGCACTAGCTTGGCACAAGTACCCTTCAGCTGCCTGGAAAACAAAACTTGACACTTCCAGCAGAACACACAATGTTCTGTCCTGTTGCCCATTTCCCCCTTTGTCCACCTGAACTCACCCACACTTTTATCCACCATCCATTTCAACTGGGTGCATTTAGTAAAGCAGTCACGCTCAAGGACAACATCAGCAAAAGTATAACGCACCTCTGAATACGTCAGATCCAACACACAAACCATGTGTTGGATCTGACGTATTCAGCGGTACATCCTCTAATGAGCGTTGCCTCAATATTTATTGGGAAACTGTCTTTGGAACCCTGGGACAGAAGCACACTTCAGTCCTCATCTGGAGGAGATGACTAGATGACAAGCCTGACAGTGCTGTGTTCTCCTTGCACGTGGAATACAATGACACACAAAAACACTCTCTTTTACCACAGAGAGAGAGAGAGAGAGGGAGAGAGAAAGAGTGAAAATAACTCATTAATGTTAAAGATAAACATCTTGAGTCAGAAACTGATTGAAAATGTTTGAAATTAATAGGTTATCATGTTTCTTACACAGATAATAACATATTTGAATAAGAGCCACACTTGAATTGAAATGTTGGCTTTCAGTATTCTGAGTATATCGCTCTGCTCCATCAGTAACACAGGAGTTCAGCTAACTAATTCTATTCCCTTACCTGGCTGACCCCATACCCAAAGATCGATCCCACTGCTCAGTACAGGGCCAGGGGTTCAGAGATGTCCTGCCTCCCCCCGCATCCCCCTAGGCTCAGCAGCTCTGATGAGCCAGATAATTCAATTCAAGGGGCATTATTGGCATGGGAAACATATGTTAACATTGCCAAAGCAAGTGAAGATAATAAACAAAAAGTGAAATAAACAAGAAAAATGAACAGTAAACACTACACTCACAGAAGTCCCAAAATAATAAAAGACATTTCAAATGTCATATTATGTATATATACGGTGTTGTAACAATGTACAAATGGTTAAATAAATAAACAAAAATATGGGTTGTATTTACAATGGTGTTTATTCTTAACTGACTGCCCTTGTGGTAACAGGTCACAATTCTTTCTGCTGTGATGGCACACTGTGGTATTTCACCCAGTAAATATGGGAGTTGATCAAAATCGGGTTTGTTTTCAAAATCTTTGTGGATCTGTGTAATCGGAGGGAAATATGTGTCTCTAATATGGTATACATTAGGCAGGAGGTTAGGAAGTACAGCTCAGTTTCCACCTCATTTTGTGGGCAGTGTGCACATATAGTTAAAGTCAGAAGTTTACATTAAATTCATAAAATCTAGTTTTTCAACCAATCCACAAACTTCTTGTTATCTTCTCTAGGATAGGGGGCAGCATTCGGAATTTTGGATGAAAAGCGTGCCCAAATTAAACTGCCTGCTACTCATGCCCAGAAGCTAAGATATGCATATTATTAGTAGATTTGGATAGAAAACTCTGAAGTTTCTAAAACTGTTTGAATCACGTCTGACTATAACATAACTTATTTGGCAGGCAAAACCCCAAGGACAAGCCATTCAGATAAAAAAATAAAAATTAGGTCACTTTTTTCAATGATTTTTCATTGGGAATCCAGATTTCTAAAGGGACCTTCTTGCAGTTCCTATCTCTTCCACTGGATGTCAACAGTCTTTAGAAATTGGTTGAGTTTTTTTTTTAAAGAAGTAGCACTGTTCAGAATGAGGCTCGAGGGAAGTGTACTCTTTGTTAGAGGCGCGTGACCTGAAAGCTAGCTACACTTTGTTTTCCTCCGGTATTGAACACAGATCATCAATAAATCGATTATTTACATAAAAAAAATACCTAAAAGTTGTATTACAAAAGCTTACAGGTAACTTTTGTAGTCATGTTGCGCGAGTTGGAACCTATGCTTTTCTCTGGATCAAACGTGCCAAATAAATGGAAATTTTGAATATATATAGACGGAATTAATCGAAGAAAAATACAATTTGTGATGATTATGGGACATATTGGAGTGCCAACAGAAGAAGCTTGTCAAAGGTAAGGCATGAATTATATCTTTATTTTCTGCGTTTTGTGTCGTGCCTGGAGGGTTGAAATATGATGGTCTGTGTTTGTTTGCTTGGGTGCTAAATTTGCTTGGGTGCTCAGATAATAGCATCGTTTGCTTTCGCCGTAAAGCATTTTTTAAATCTGACACGTTGGCTGGATTCACAACAAGTGTAGCTTTAATTTGGTATATTGAATGTGTGATTTCATGAAAGTTACATTTTTATAGTAATTTATTTGAATTTGTCGCTCTGCATTTTCACTGGATGTTGGCCAGTTGGGACGCCACCGTCCCACATATCCCAGAGAGGTTTTAACAAACTATAGCTTTGGCAAGTCGGTTAGGACATCTACCTTATGCATGGCAAGTAATTTTTCCAACAATTGTTGACAGACAGATTATTTCACTGTATCACAATTCCAGTGGGTCAGAAGTTTACATACACTAAGTTGACTGCGCCTTTAAACTGCTTGAACATTTCCAGAAAATGATGTCATGGCTTTAGAAGCTTCTGATAAGCTAATTGACATAATTTGAGTCAATTGGAGGTGTACCTGTGGATGTATTTCAAGGCCTACCTTCAAACTCAGTGCCTCTTTGTTTGACATCATGGGAAAATCAAAAGAATATCAGGCAAGACCCCAGAAATAAAATTGTCGACCTCTACAAGTCTGGTTCATCCTTGGGAGCAATATCCAAATGCCTGAAGGTACCACGTTCATCTGTACAAACAATAGTACGTAAGTATAAACACCATGGGACCACACAGCCGTCATACCGCTCAGGAAGGAGACGCGTTCTGTCTCCTAGAGATGAACGTACTTTAGTGCGAAAAGTGCAAATCAATTCCAGAAAAGCAGCAAAGGACCTTGAAGATGCTGGAGAAAACAGGTACAAAAGTATCTATATCCACAGTACAATGACACCTATATCGACATAACCTGAAAGGTCGCTCAACAAGGAAGAAGCCACTGCTCCAAACCCGCCATAAAAAAGCCAGACTACAGTTTGCAACTGCACATGGGGACAAAGATCGTACTTTTTGGAGAAATGTTGTCTGGTCTGATGAAACAAAAATAGAACTGTTTGGCAATAATGACCATCGTTATGGTTTGAGGAAAAAGGGGGAGGCTTGCAAGCCGAAGAACACCATCCCAACCGTGAAGCACGGGGGTGGCAGCATCATGTTGTGGGGGTGCTTTGCTGCAGGAGGGACTGGTGCACTTCACACAAATAGATGGCTTCATGAGGGAGGAAAATGATGTGGATATATTGAAGCAACATCTCAAAACATCAGTCAGGAAGTTAAAGCTTGGTCACAAAGGGGTCTTTCAAAAATGGATAATGACCCCAAGCATACTTCCAAAGTTGTGGCAAAATGGCTTAAGGACAACAAAGTCAAGGTATTGGAGTGGCTATAATAAAGCCCTGACCTCAATCCTATTGAACATTTGTGGGCAGAACTGTAAAAGCGTGTGCGAGCAAGGAGGCATACAAACCTGACTCAGTTACACCAGCTCTGTCAGGAGGAACATACAGTTGAAGTCGGAAGTTTACATACACCTTAGACAAATACATTTAAACTCAGTTTCACACAATTCCTGACATTTAATCCTAGTTAAAATTCCCTGTCTTAGGTCAGTTAGGACCACCACTTTATTTTAAGAATGTGAAATGTCAGAATAATAGCAGTGTGATTTATTGAATCTTTTATTTCTTTCATCACATTTACGGTGGGTCAGAAGTTCACATACACTCAATTAGTATTTGGTAGCATTGCCTTTAAATTGTTTAACTTGGGTCAAACATATCAGGTAGCCTTCCACAAGCTTCCCACAATAAAATTGGGTGAATTTTGGCCCATTCCTCCTGAAAAGAGCTGGTGTAACTGGGTCAGGTTTGTAGGCGCATGTGACTAATAACATTTGATTTGATCTGATTAGAAGCACAAGCATTTCACTACACCCGCAATAACATCTGCAAATCACGTGTATGTGACCAATAAAATTTGCTAGCCTATAGGCCAATGCAGCAGTAGGCCTATACCGCAACTTCAATCGTCAACTAATTAAAATACACAGGCCTAAAGCTGACAAATAAAAACAGATGAAAGTTCAGGTTATTTCAATCGCATTCATCTATCTACTCCAACTGTCTGCCTCCCTTTCTATCTGTCTTGACTTGAGCTATCGCTAGTGAAGTGCAATATTGTATCAAATCAATTAACTGGATCCGGCAATAGCGAACTTGCAAAATTGTATCAACTAGCCTTTTCCGGACTCTGAGTTTCCAGACAGCTGATGTTACACTGGATAAATGGGATCATCAGATCATGATATTTTTAAACTGGATATATGGGATCATCAGATCATATTTTTACACTGGATAATCGGATCATCAGATCATGATATTTTGCTTTCACACTGAGGCTTGGTGATGATTGAGACCGGGAGTGTTGGAGTTTAGTTTCTAATATCGTGAGGAACTAACATCATTTGCAATGAATGTTAAAAAAGCAGATTTCATTGACTTATTGCGCGAGGTGAAGAAAAATGTACTGTGAAGCTCAGCTTATTAGTGATGGACATGGTGAGTTAAGACAATTAGAAAATCAGACATTCTCAAATGGGCACTTTCCTACATTTGCGAGCAGCAGGCCAGGTAGGCCTCCATCTGTGCGTGCTCATGCAACGTTATCAGGACAGAGAAACCAGACACACGCTCATATCTCACATGGAGCACGCCAAACAAAAAACAATGAAAAAAAAGTGATAAAACTGGGAAATGATGGTTATGAAATAAATCAAAAAATGTTTCCACTCAGAGAATGAGAATGATAAATTACTGTAATTAATTCATTAATTAACAGAAATTAATTCAACCAAATGACAGGGACTAATAGTACATTTACTAGGACTACTGGTGACGTAATGGGGAATTGATCAAAATAAACAATTAAAGGGAAAACAATTCACACAATGAAACAATGAACGCAGAAGAATTGGCGGGAAGACAGCTGAGAGCATTCTGGAGTACCAGGGCCAGCCCTCCCATTAGGCAAGATTAGGCAGCCGCCTATGGCGGCACTTGAATTTGGGGCTGTCACGCCCTGGCCATAGAGAGGCTTTTATTCTCTATTTTGGTTAGGCCAAGGTGTGACTAGGGTGGGCATTCTAGTTTCTTTATTTCTATGTTTTCTATTTCTTTGTGTTTGGCGGGTGTGGTTCTCAGAGGCAGCTGTCTATCGTTGTCTCTGATTGGGAATCATACTTAGGCAGCCTTGTTTCCTTTCGCATTTGTGGGTATTTGACTATGTTAGTGGCATTGTTTCCCAAGTTAAGCTTCATGGTCGTTTCCTTGTTTTGTTGGCGACATTCATTTAAAATAAAAGAAATGTACGCTCATCACGCTGCGCTTTGGTCCGGTCATTTCCAGGAAGACGCCCGTGACAGAACTACCCACCACAAACGGACCAAGCGGCATGGCCGGGAGGAGCAGCGCTTTCTGGAGGAATGGACATGGGAGGAGATATTGGAAGGAAAGGGACCCTGGGCACAGGCTGGTGAATATCGCCGTCCTAAGGAGGAGCTAGGTCCCCGCACCAGAGGCAAAAACATTTTGGAGGGGGCACACGGGGAGAGTGGCAGAGTCAGGCTATAGACCTGAGCCAACTCCCCGTGCTTACCGTAAGGAGCGTGGTACTGGTCAGTCACCATGTTATGCGGTAAAGCACACAGCGTCTCCAGTGACCTCTCATAGCCCGGTGCGCTATATGCCAGCTCTCCGCAAGTGCCACGCTAGAGTGGGCATCCAGCCAGGGCAGATTGTGGCAGCTCAGCGAGCTTGGTCTCCGGTGCGCCGTTTCGGCCCAGGGTATCCTGCGCCGGCTCTGCGCACTGTGTCTCCGGTGCGCGGTGACTGCTCAGTGCGTCCTACGCCTGCGCTCCGCCAGTGCCGGGCTAAGGTGGGCATTCAGCCAAGAGGAGCGGTGCAAGTGTTAAGCACCAGATCTCCAGTGCTCCCCCACAGCCCGGTTCAACCTGTGCCTGCGCTCTGGGAGGTGCCGGGCTAAAGTGGGCATTCAGCCTGGAAGAGTGGTGCCAGGGATAAGCACCAGATCTCCAGTGCTCCCCCACAACCCGGTTCATCCTGTGTCTCCTCCAAGGACCAGGCCTACAGTAGGTCTCCCCAGCCTGGTGAGTCCTGTGCCTGCTCCACGGGCCAGTCCGGGGCCTCCAGCGACGGTCCCCAGTCCGAGGCCCGCACCAAGGGTCCCCAGTCCAGGTCCCCGCACTAGAGGTGCCACCAAAGTGGGGGGAGCCAGAGGCGGAGGGGGGTCTACGTTCCGCACCAGAGCAGCCGTAAAGGAAGCCCACCCGGACCCTCCCCTTTAGAGTCAGGTTTTGCGGCCAGAGTCCGCACCTTTGGGGGGGGTACACTGTCACACCCTGGCCATAGAGGGCCGGCATTTTGACAATTGGCTGCAGCCCTCCGGTGCCCCTGATCGGCTACTACACCACCGGTGGCACCCCAGCCACCAGCTCATAGCGTTGCTGCAGTTCCCGTCCCCACCCCATTCTGCTTCTCCAGAAGTTCACTCCCACTATCCTCTGTAGCTATGGCGATGTGTGTGTTTAAATGGGATTATCCAATTGTGAAACATAAATAAAATGAATCTGCCAATTAAATTATTGTATTGTTTTTTTATGTTTGTGTGTGACGAAGACGATTAGTGATTTAGGCAGTAGCGTAACCTAGCCTGTTAACGTTAGCTAGCTACTACTAGTGGATACACATTTCGCTAAAAGTAAGCTATAGAGATTTGAGCAATTTTCTAACATGTCCAAAAGACAAACTGGAAGCGAATATTATTATCAGGAAGCAAATATTTTTAAAAACGAATGAGAAAAAGAGGCAAAATTCGCTGCTGAAATGTATCAGCGTACGGCCATGTCCATCAGCCGGTGTTCGCTGATTCTAAACTCAGCAAAAAACGAAACGTCCCTTTTTCGGAACCCTGTCTTTCAAAGATAATTAGTATAAATCCAAATAACTTCACAGATCTTCATTGTAAAGGGTTAAAACACTGTTTCCCATGCTTGTTCAACGAACCATAAACAATTAATGAACATGCACCTGTGGAACGGTTGTTAAGACACTAACAGCTTACAAACGGCAGGCAATTAAGGTCACGGTTATGAAAACTTAGGACACTAAAGAGGCCTTTCTACTGACTCTGAAAAACAGTAAAAGATAGATGCCCAGGGTCCCTGCTCATCTGTGTGAACGTGCCTTAGGCATGCTGCAAGGAGGCTTGAGGACTGCAGATGTGGTCAGGGCAATAAATTGCAATGTCCGTACTGTGAGACGCCTAAGACAGCGCTACAGGGAGACAGGACGGACAGCTGATCGTCTTCGCAGTGGCAGACCTAATATAACTACACCTGTACAGGATCGGTACATCTAAACATCACACCTGCGGGACAGGTACAGGATGGCAACAACAACTGCCCGAGTTACACCAGGAACGCACAATCCCTCCATCAGTGGTCAGAATGTCCGCAATAGGCTGAGAGAGGCTGGACTGAGGGCTTTTAGGCCTGTTGCAAGGCAGGTCCTCACCAGACATCACCGACAACAACGTCGCCTATGGGCACAAACCCACCGTCGCTGGACCAGACAGGACTGGCAAAAAGTGCTTTTCACTGAAGAGTCGCAGTTGTCTCACCAGGGTTGATGGTCGGATTCGCATTTTTCATAGCAGGAATGAGAGTTACACCCGAGACCTGTACTCTGGAGCGGGATCGATTTGGAGGTGGAGGGTCAGTGTGTCAGAGCATCATCGGACTGAGCTTGTTGACATTGCAGGCAATCTCAACGCTGTGCGTTACAGGGAAGACATCCTCCTCCCTCATGTGGTACCCCTCCTGCAGGCTCATCCTGACATGACCCTCCAGCATGACAATGCCACCAGTCATACTGCTCGTTCTGTTCGTGATTTTCTGCAAGGCAGGAATGTCAGTGTTCTGCCATGGTCAGCGAAGAGCCCGGATCTCAATCCCATTGAGCACATCTGGGACCTGTTGGATCGGAGGGTGAGGGCTAAGGCCATTCCCCCCAGAAATGTCTGGGACCTTGCAGGTGCCTTGGTGGAAGAGTGGGGTAACATCTCACAGCAAGAACTGGCAAATCTGGTGCAGTCCATGAGGAGGAGATGCACTGCAATACTTAATGCAGCTGGTGGCCACACCAGATACTGACTGTTACTTTTGATGTTGTCCCCCCCTTTGTTCAGGGACACATTATTCCGTTTCAGTTAGTCACATGTCTGTGGAACTTGTTCAGTTAATGTCTCAGTTGTTGAATTTTGTTATGTTCATACAAATATTTACACATGTTAAGTTTGCTGATAATAAACGCAGTTGACAGTGAGAGGATGTTTCTTTTTTTGCTGAGTTTAGCAGCAAACAGGGAAAACTGGAGGAGTCCGAGCCATGCACTTCCACCGATGATGACAGCTCTCTGGCTGGAAAAGGACAGATGGTTGCACCAGGCCTAGCCACTCCTCCAAATAATGCCGGTGAAGACCCTAATATCTTGGACCCGGACTCAGATTTGTCGCTCCCAGTCCCCGATGACAGTGGTGTTGCTGCTAAATCCCAGACAA
This sequence comes from Oncorhynchus mykiss, assembly GCF_057628025.1. Lineage (NCBI taxonomy): Eukaryota > Metazoa > Chordata > Actinopteri > Salmoniformes > Salmonidae > Oncorhynchus > Oncorhynchus mykiss. Next base: position 24,298,174 of record NC_143047.1, on the reverse strand, counting down.
AAAAACATAAAAGATCCCGGTGAGGCCAAAATATATGAATTGATCTTTATAGGATATGTTCGTGCAGGCTGGGCCACATCAAGATAAGGAGGGGAATTTCCCAAGAGATGAGCGACAACGAAAGTTTTCGGTGACCCACTACAATAGGAGTATGGCGAACAAAGAAAGTGGAGAGACCATTGCTTGTCTATTCTTATAAAAAAAAAGATGCAGCCTACTGTTTTGCTGCAGGGATGAAACCAGGGACTGGAAGAATCTCTGCCATCTCCTCACCTCGCACGAGAGGTTGCATGACCACCTTGTAGTTTCTAGAGGTGGAAGAAGCTGGAAATCAGGATGGTCTCCAAGCTAACTATCGATGCACAAGCCAAACGGGATATTGACGGAGAGATTCTCCGCTCATTGCTCTGATATGCGTAATGGCCACGCAGAACATTGCGTTACGTTAGACCACCGACAGGCTGAACGAGCCAAATAATGGGAACTTTCTGAAGTTTGTGAAAATGCTGGGTATCTTTGATGGTGTCACACCCTGACCATAGTTTGCTTTGTAGGTTTCTATGTTTTTTTTCGTCAGGGTGTGATCTGAGTGGGCATTCTATGTTGGATGTCTAGTTTGTCTGTTTCTGTGTTTGGGCCTGATATGGTTCTCAATCAGAGGCAGGTGTTAGTCATTGTCTCTGATTGGGAACCATATTTAGGTAGCCAGTTTTGTGTTGGGTTTTGTGGGTGGTTGTTTCCTGTCTGTGTTTGTTGCACCAGATAGGGCTGTTTCGGTTTTGCCACATTTATTGTTTTGTATTATGTTCATGTTGAGTTTTAAAAACATGAACTATAACCACGCTGCATTTTGGTCCGCCTCTACTTCCCAGGAGGAAAGCCGTTACAGATGGAATCATGAAGGAGTTTTCAATTATGAAAGATTGTTCAATTATCTATCACCTGTTAACTTTGTATCTTTAGATTTAAATAGACTACATCCGGTGGCAGCTCCCCGCACTCGCCCTGAGGTGCGTGTCCTCGGCCCAGTACCACCAGTGCCGGCACCACGCACCAGGCATACAGTGCGCCTCGTCTGTCCAGCGTTGCCGGAGCTTCCGCCCCTCAGTCCAGAGGCGCCAGAGCTCCTCTGTCCAGCGCTGCCAGAGCCTTCTTTCTCTCCAGCACTGTCCGTCTGCCCAGCACGGCCTGAGCTGCCCGTCTGTCATGAGCCGCCAGAGTCTCCCGTCTGTCATGAGCCGCCAGAGTCTCCCGTCTGTCATGAGCCGCCAGAGTCTCCCGTCTGTCATGAGCCGCCAGAGTCTCCCGTCTGTCATGAGCCGCCAGAGTCTCCCGTCTGTCATGAGCCGCCAGTCAGCCAGGATCCTCCAGAGCCGCCAGTCAGCCAGGATCCGCCAGTCAGCCAGGATCCGCCAGAGCCGCCAGTCAGCCAGGATCCGCCAGACAGCCAGGATCCGCCAGAGCCGCCAGTCAGCCAGGATCCGCCAGAGGGGGTACTGTCACACCCTGACCATAGTTTACTTTGTAGGTTTCTAGGTTTTGTTTGGTCAGGGTGTGATCTGAGTGGGCATTCTATGTTGGATGTCTAGTTTGTCTGTTTCTGTGTTTGGGCCTGATGTGGTTCTCAATCAGAGGCAGGTGTTAGTCATTGTCTCTGATTGGGAACCATATTTAGGTAGCCAGTTTTGTGTATGGTTGTTTCCTTTCTTTGTGTTTGTTGCACCAGATAGGGCTGTTTCGGTTTTGCCACATTTATTGTTTTGTATTATGTTCATGTTGAGTTTTCCTATATTAAAAACATGAACTATAACCACGCTGCATTTTGGTCCGCCTCGCCTTCCCAGGAGGAAAGCCGTTACAGATGGAATCATGAAGGAGTTTTCAATTATGAAAGATTGTTCAATTATCTATCACCTGTTAACTTTGTATCTTTAGATTTAAATAGACTACATCCTAATTCTGCTCTCAGATGATTGGATTTTAGGACCTTTAGCTACCGAGAGAAAACATTGCTGACTGCAACGCAGCACCACAGAAGAAGAAGCCACTTTAGGCGGAGACAAAATAAATACATTCTGAAACTGATGTTGGACAATCAAATTCGATATGTAAGTAAACAAAATGTGTTAAGGCTGGGTCATTGACAAAGCTTATTTTACACTGCTCAAGCGAAACGAGGCCCGCCATGCATTTATGAAAGCACTTCTTTCAGAAGCTCAAATGATCTTACTCTTTTTTACAGTTCTACAGGAATATTAAAATGTTAAATGTTATTTAAAAGTGTTGTTTTTATTCTAACAATTAATGGATCGTGCCATGTGTGATAACAAGTGGTAGATTATTAATAGAAAACTCTGTTTCGTACTATAGGCAGTTGGCTCCATTGTGATAACAACACTAACTCTCCAATGCAAGGGTTGAAGTAAAATTACAACATTTACTATGAACACAATTAGAGGTCGACCGATTATGATTTTTCACCGCCAATACAGATACCGATTATTGGAGGACCAAAAAAGCCGATGCCGATTTAAAAAAAAAATAATAATAAAAAAAAAATAAAATCGGCCAATTTTTTTATTTTTATTAAATTTGTAATAAGTACAACAATTACAACAATACTGAATTAACACTTAACTTAATATAAAACATCAAAACCAATTTAGCCTAAAATAAATAATGAAATGTTCAATTCGGTTTAAATAATGCAAAAACGAAGTGTTGGAGAAGTAATATGTGCCATGTAAAATATGTGCCATGTAAAAAAGCTAAGTTAAGTTCCTTGCTCAGAACATATGAAAGTTGGTGGTTCCTTTTAACATGAGACTTCAATATTCCAAGGTAAGAGGTTTTAGGTTGTAGTTAATATAGTATTTATAGGACTATTTATCTCTATACCATTTGTATTTCATATACCTTTGACTAGGCACTATAGTATTGCCAGTGTAACAGTATAGCTTCCGTCCCCCTCCTCGCCCCTACCTGGGCTCGAACCAGGAACACATCGACAACAGCCACACTCGAAGCATCGTTACCCATCGCTACACAAAAGCCGCAGCCCTTGCAGCGCAAGGGGAATAACTACTCCAAATCTAAAAGCGAGTGACGTTTGAAACAGTATTAGCGCACACCCAGAAATCGGCGCCCAAAAATACCAATTTCCGATTGTTATGAAGACTTGAAATCGGCCCTAATTAAAATCGGTCGACCTCTAAACACAATCATAGAATTACATACAGTTGAAGTCAGAAGTCTACATAAACCTTAGCCAAATACATTTAAACTCAGTTTTTCACAATTCCTGACATTTAATACGAGTGTGAAAACTCCCGTCTTAGGTCAGTTAGAATCACCACTTTATTTTAAGAATGTGAAATGTCAGAATAATAGTAGAGAAATATTTATTTCAGCTTTCATTTATTTATTCACATTCCCAGTGGGTCAAAAGTTTATATACACTCAATTAGTATTTGGTAGCATTGCCTTTAAATTGTTTTACTTGGGTCAAACATTTCAGGTAGCCTTCCACAAGCTTCCCACAATAAGTTGGGTGAATTTTGGCCCATTCCTCCTGACAGAGCTGGTGTAACTGGGTCAGGTTTGTAGGCCTCCTTGCTTGCACATGCTCTTTCAGTTCTGCCCACAAATTTTCTATAGGATTGAGGTCAGGGCTTTGTGATGGCCACTCCAATACCTTGACTTTTTTGTCCTTAAGCCATTTCGCCACAACTTTCGATGTATGCTTGGGGTCATTGTCCATTTGGAAGACCCATTTAAGACCAAGATTTAACTTCCTGACTGATGTCTTGAAATGTTGCTTCAATATATCCACACACTTTCCCTCCCTCATGATGCCATCTATTTTGTGAAGTGCACCAGTCCCTCCTGCAGAAAAGCACCCCCACAACATGATGCTGCCACCCCAGTGCTTCACGGTTGGGATGGTGTTCTTCGGCTTGCAAGCCTCCCCCCTTTTCCTCCAAACATAACGATGGTCATTATCGCCAAACAGTTCTATTTTTGTTTCATCAGACCAGATGATATTTCTCCAAAAAGTATGATCTTTGTCCCCATGTACAGTTGCAAACCGTAGTATGGCTTTTTTAAATGGTGGTTTTGGAGCAGTGGCTTCTTCCTTGCTGAGCAGCATTTCAGGTTATGTCAATGTAGGTCTTGTTTTACTGTAGATATAGATACTTTTGTACCCGTTTCCTCCAGCATCTTCACAAGGTCCTTTGCTGTTGTTCTGGGATTGATTTGCACTTTTCGCACCACAGTATGTTCATCTCTACGAGACAGAACGCGTCTCCTTCCTGAGCGGTTTGACGGCTGCGTGGTCCCATGGTGTTTATACTTGTTTATTATGGTTTGTACAGGTGAAATTTCTCCCAAGAATAAACCCGACTTGTGGAGGTCTTCAATTGTTTTTCTGTGGTCTTGGCTGAGTTTGAAGGTAGGCCTTGAAATACATCCACAGGTAAACCTCCAATTGACTCAAATTATGTCATTTAGCCAAAAACCTCTAAAGCCATGACAATTTTCTTGAACTTTACAAGCTGTTTAAAGGCACAGTCAACTTGGTGTATGTCAACTTCTGACCCACTGGAATTGTGATACAGTGAATTATAAGTTAAATAATCTGTCTGTAAACAATTCTTGGAAAAATTACTTGAGTCATGCACAAAGTAGATGTCCTAACCAACTGCCAAAACTATAGTTTGTTAACAAGAAATTTGTGGAGTGGTTGAAAAACTAGTTTTAATGACTCCAACCTAAGTGTATGTAAACTTCAACTGTATGTAATTGGAGACAACAGTGGCAAGAAAAAGTATGTGAACCCTTTGAAAATACCTGGATTTCTGCATAACTTGGTCATAAAATGTTATCTTCATCTAGGGCACAACAATAGACAAACACATTCTGCTTAAACTAATAACACACAAACAATTTACATTTTCATGTCTTCATTGAACACACCATGTAAACATTCACAGTGCAGGGTGGGAAAAGTATGTGAACCCCTGGATTTAATAACTGGTTGACCCTCCTTTGGCAGCAATAACCTCAACCAAATGTTTTCTGTAGTTGCGGATCAGACCTGCACAACGGTCAGGAGGAATTTTGGGCCATTCCTCTTTACAAAACTGTTTCAGTTCAGCAATATTTTTGGGATGTCTGGTGTGAACTGCACTCTTCAGGTCATGTCACAGCATCTCAATTGGTTTGAGGTCAGGACTCTGACTGGGCCACTCCAGAAGGCATATTTTCTTCTGTTGAAGCCATTCTATTGTTGATTTACTTATGTGTTTTGGGTTGTTGTCCTGTTGCCTCACCCTAATTCTGTTGAGCTTCAATTGGCAGACAGATAGGCTAACATTCTCCTGCAAAATGTCTTGATAAACTTGGGAATTTATTTTTCCGTCGGTGATAGCAAGCTGTGCAGGCCCTGAGGCAGCCCCAAACCATGATGCTCCCTCCACCATACTTTACAGTTGGGATGAGGTTTTGATGTTGATGTGCTGTGCCTTTTTTTTCTCCACACATAGTGTTGTGTTCCTTCCAAACAACTCAACTGTAGTTTCATTTGTCCACAGAATATTTTGCCAGTAGCACTGTGGAACATCCAGGTGCAATTTTGCAAACTTCAGACATGCAGCAATGGTTTTTTTTGGACAGCAGTGACCTCTTCCGTGGTGTCCTCCCATGAACACCATTCTTGTTTAGTGTTTTATGTATTGTAAACTCGTCAACAGAGATGTTAGCATGTCCCAGAGATTTCTGTCTTTAGCTGACACTCTAGGATTCTTCTTAACCTCATTGAGCATTCTGCGCTGTGCTCTTGCAGTCATCTTTGCAGGACGGCCACTCCTAGGGAGAGTAGCAACAGTGCTGAACTTTCTCCATTTATAGACAATTTGTCTTACTGTGGACTGATGAACATGAAGGCTTTTAGAGACTTTTGTAACCCTTTCCAGCTTTATGCAAGTCAACAATTCTTAATATTAGGTCTTCTGAGATCTCTTTTGTTCGAGGCATGGTTCACATCAGGCAATGCTTCTTGTGAATAGCAAACTCACATTTTTTTAGTGTTTTTTACAGGGCAAGGAAGCTCTAACCAACATTTCCAATCTCATCTCATTGATTGGACTCCAGGTTAGCTGACTCCAATTAGCTTTTGGAGAAGTGATTAGCCTAGGGGTTCACATACTTTTCCCAACCTACACTGTGAATGTTTACATTATTTTTTCTTGAATACAATACATTTGTGTGTCATTAGTTTAAGCACACTGTTTGTCTATTGTTGTGACTTAGATGAAGACCAGATTGAATGACCAATCTATGCAGAAATCCAGGTAATTCCAAAGGGTTCACACACTTTTTCTTGCCACTGTATTTCTTCCTATTCCAGTGGTAAGCCTACCTGTTTGACAGACACAATTATGCTATTTATAGATTTTGGTATAGCCAAATACTCCAATACTGTCGCATGCACTGATTAAATACCTCTGTGTCTGGGAAGGGCTTGGTGTGGTTGGTTAAAATCAGAGCTCCAATTGAGTGAGGGTATCACATAGCCTTTGTTAAAGAAAAGGGCAAGAATGAGATCTATTGTTTGCTTTATATTTTGAAATAAATACATGAAATGTATCCAGATTATATCAAGCGTTCTATAACAATGCTTAACTCTGTGATGCCTTATGGTAGAAACCAGCTCTAAAATGCCCGCAAAAGACCCTGACGCATATGGAGATATATTGATTCCTCTCTATGACAATCTGAAGCTGAGCTGCAGCCTATAATATTCAAGGAGATTTTTTTTTATAAATTGACTTTCCTATTCTGTCCCTGCTTTTCTCTTTCTGAAAAGAGAAGAAGACGTATGTTTAAACCCAGGCAGCTTTTAGGGAAACACTTCTCTTGCTGGGTTATACAACAGACGAGTAGCCAGCAGTTGAAGCTTACATTATTCTGCTCTGTCTGGATGGAAAGGTACATTTTGAAAGTGCCATGCTTAGATTCATAAGGATGTCTAAGATGTCATTATTTGCAAACAAGACACTAGTTTGACATTCAGAAATATGGTAAAAATACGCATTTCCCTGTCCATTATTCCCTGAAACTTCTATTTTTTTCGGGGGGGGCGGCAGAATGTCCAGGACCGGCCCTGTGGAGAACTGAGTGTATTGGCGGAGAGAGACGCACCATACCTTCAACCAAAACACCCTCCACTTCTTCTTGTCTCAACATTTTAAATTATACTCAAGACACATTATCTTCATACATATGAGGCCCTTTTCACAGACAGCCGCAACTCAAATATCAGCTAGGCCTATTACCACGCACTCTGCCCAAATTGTGGGCTTCCCAAATAGGCATAGACCTATGCACCTTGAAACAATACACAGCTATGTTTTTAAAGAAGCTAATGATCCTCTGTGGCTAAGTTATGCCCTCTGGTGAAATATTTCAAATGATTTTATTTAGACAGGAGAAATTATATAATTTTGGCAAAACATCAATTTACATTAGAGCACATACTGTATGTCAAACTCATTCCACAGAGGGCCGAGTGTCTGTGGGTTTTCGCTCCTCCCTTGTACTTGACTGATGAATTAAGGTCACTAATTAGTAAAGAACTCCACCTGGTTGTCTAGGTCTTAATTGAAAGGAAAAACCCACAGACACTAGGCCCTCCATGGAATGAGATTGACACCCCTGCTTTAGAGGAAGCCGGCATCTGAACAGTTCACTGTGCACCCGCCAACTTTCCTTTCCAATTCCCAAGTGTCTGAAGCCAGAGATCTGTATAATGACGAGGTGCTCATGTCTCTGCCCTGACAATGGGAGTCATTGTCCCAAAGGTGGGAAGTCAGGCGACTAGCTTAGGTATGTATAGTATTCCTATAGAAATGCATTGGACTTATTCTGGAAAGATTTTGGCGAGATTGAGCCCTTTCTCTCTGATAAAACTTCAGTATGTCACCGGAGAAAGTAACCAAGCGAGCAAAACAGCGCCCCTCTGTCTTCCTACATATAGCCCATCTATATGATGCTGTCTGGACAGAAATAGTATGACATGCCATACTCTTTTGGTCCAGACAGCATCAGATACATGGTCTACACATACTGAGACAGAGGGGTGCAGAGGGGTGCCGTCTCGGTCAAATAAATGATCAATATTTTAATATTTTATTTGGACGGGCAAGGAGGTATGGTAGGGCGGGCCAGGCCCACTAGACTCAGAGGCTCAGAGCAGGCAGACAGGAGGAAGGTCAGTCCAGGGCCCAGCATTCAATTCTCATGCTCAGATGAACCTCTCCATCTTGATTGCAGACTATAATTGGGAGATGTGACATGATGCCTTGATCTTATCCAGCCAGCCAATCAGAAGGGCTCCAGCCAGGGCTTCATTTGGCAGAGTAATGAGGTGACTCCTAGGGCCTGTAACATTACTGCCTGAGACGGCCACAGGCACCTCGCCCCCGACCAATCCCCACTGATTATACTGTCATACTGTATCTACGAGAGATATAAACATGAATAATGATCACACTCAGCAAAATGAGGAAATGTCATCTGTGGTGGGATGGTGGAAAATACTACAGAGAATGTGATGACAGATGAGTAACAGAGAGAGAGAGCCCTTGGTTTCCTCATACCCTGAGGTCCTGGATTCATTCATCTTTATCTCAATCTGATATCAGCACAAAAATACATTACAGGCAAACAGATCATCTAAAAGCCTTTTTGTCTGGACTGCTATCAGCACAAAACTCTGGTCTGCCCAGACCCAGGCCTGTTAGGGAGTGTCCCATGGTTGTCAGGCTCTGGGCTGGCTGAGGGCTCCCTGTCTCCCTGCCTGGCCTCACTTTAAAAATGTCAGACTTGACTTTGCCTAACAACCCCTACAAAAAAAATCCATTAATTATAACCAAATCTTATCACGTACAACTTTAGCATTTTAGCTAAAGTAGGGTGGTTGGTCGGGGTGTATAACGCGAATGTCTAGCGACCCAAAAGGTTGAGTTAGAATCTCATTAGTATTGTAGCTAATTAGCAACTTTCAACTACTTGCTACTTAGCAACTACTTAGCATGTTAGCTAACCCTTACCCGAGATGTCTGTGTATTGTTAGATATGACCTTACTGTTGGAGCTACAAACACAAGTATTTCGCTACACCCGCAATAATATCTGCCAAATATGTGTATGCAAACAACATCTGATTTGATTCATATTTCCTGTTGCTGCATAATTATTTTACTTCTGTAGCAAACTGGCTCAAATTAAGATCCTACATCTGTAGGGGAGTTTCGGCGAGTCAAGGGGATGGGAGTAGAGGGAGGAGAGGGAAGATTAAGGTAGTTTAGGGGAGGAGAGGGAAAAAATAAGGTAGTTTAGGGGAGGGGAGTAGAGGGAAGAGTAAGGTAGTTTAGGGGAGGAGAGTAGAGGGAAGAGTAAGGTAGTTTAGGGGAGGAGAGTAGAGGGAAGAGTAAGGTAGTTTAGGGGAGGGGAGTAGAGGGAAGAGTAAGGTAGTTTAGGGGAGGGGAGTAGAGGGAAGAGTAGGGGAGTAAAGCGAAGAGTAGGGGAGTAAATGGGAGGGGGCTGCTAGAGTCAGGCGAGTGCAGTCATCCGCAGCCAGACAAGATGAAGCTGTCAAGAGGCCTTAAAGACTAAACTGAAATACCAACTACAGACCAAATACATACTGGATACTAAGAAAAGTGCTCGCTGATAGAAATTGCGAGTAAACACGGACATCTCCTAGAAGCTATAGCAGTTAGACTACTAGTTAGATCCAAGATGGCGTAGCAGTAGGACGTATTGTCGTGTTGTGTCCCTTGTATATATCGTTTGTTTTCGTTTTTTTTTTTTTTTTTTTTTTTTTTCTTCACATATCTTTAAAACTTTTTGCTGAACCACAACTTCTTCTAAATACTCTCCTGCAACCCGCCTCACCCAACGTAGCTATTTTTCCTAAAGTATTTATATTTACTTCGGACCTTGGAACCCCTCAACTGAAGCTAGCCAACGAACTACCAGCTTCAGCAAAACATTGCTAGCGGTCTTCAGCTAACCGGTCATCAGCTAACCTTTAGCTCGGAAAGCTCTCGCCAGTTCGAACAACGCGACTCTAACCAGAGCATAACGGACCTATTTATTATTTTATTTTATTTTTCATCCCCGGATTCCCATCGCAAACGGGACATTTTGAGCTCCTGGGCTACAATATCCAGACCCACGACCGGTCCATCGATGTCACTGCATGAAGAGGAATAAACAGATACCCCCCATCGCGACGTCCCCAAAGGCTAACTCTCTAGCCCTTGCTATCTCCTTGCTTGCAAATTCGGCCTGCTAACTGCTAGCTTGTTTAGCCCGGTCCGCTAACTGCTACCGTGTTTAGCACCGTCTACTAACTGTTAGCTTGTTAGCACAGGCCTGCTAACCGTCTGAATCGCCGCGTCCCAAACACTCACTGAACCCATATTTACTTTCTATCCCTTTTCGATTTTTAATTTGTTTATACCTTCCGGTAACCTGCCTCACCCAATGTGATACGGAACCGCTATTATCTTTACATTTCTAGAACACACTCAAGAACCTCCAGAAGCTAACCAGCTAACTGGCTACAAGCTATTTGGTCATTGTTAGTTTTCTAACCTGGATAACACTCGCCAGTCCAGCTTCCCTGCCCCATCCACCGCTGCCCCTTGGACACTGATCACTTGGCTACATAGCTGATGCATGCTGGACTGTCCATTAATCACGGTAATCCATTCTGCTTGTTTATGTTTTATCTGTCGGCCCCAGCCGCACTTAGGCTCTGTGTGTAGTTAATCCGACCCTCTCTGCCTAATCAATCGCCATTCTACCTGCTGTTGTTGTGCTAGCTGATTAGCTGTTGTCTCACCTACTGTTTTAGCTAGCTCTCCCAATTCAACACCTGTGATTACTGTATGCCTCGCTGTATGTCTTTCTCAAATGTCAATATGCCTTGTATACTGTTGTGCAGGTTAGTTATCATTGTTTTAGTTTACAATGGAGCCCCTAGTTCCACTCTTTATACCCCTGTTACCTCCTTTGTCCCACCCCCCACACATGCGGTGACCTCACCCATTACAACCAGCATGTCCAGAGATACAACCTCTCTCATCATCACCCAGTGCCTGGGCTTACCTCCGCTGTACCCGCACCCCACCATACCCCTGTTTGCGCATTATGCCCTAAATATATTCTACCATGCCCAGAAACCTGCTCCTCTTATTCTCTGTCCCCAACGCCCTAGGCGACCAGTTTTGATAGCCTTCAGCCGCACCCTCATACTACTCCTTCTCTGTTCCGCGGGTGATGTGGAGGTAAACCCAGGCCCTGCATGTCCCCAGGCACCCTCATTTGTTGACTTCTGTGATCGAAAAAGCCTTGGTTTCATGCATGTCAACATCAGAAGCCTCCTCCCTAAGTTTGTCTTACTCACTGCTCTAGCACACTCTGCTAACCCTGATGTCCTTGCCGTGTCTGAATCCTGGCTCAGGAAGGCCACCAAAAATTCTGAGATTTCCATACCCAACTATAACATCTTCCGTCAAGATAGAACTGCCAAAGGAGGAGGAGTTGCAGTCTACTGCAGAGATAGCCTGCAAAGTAATGTCATACTTTCCAGGTCCATACCCAAACAGTTCGAACTACTAATTTTGAAAATTACTCTCTCCAGAAATAAGTCTCTCACTGTTGCCGCCTGCTACCGACCCCCCTCAGCTCCCAGCTGTGCCCTGGACACCATTTGTGAATTGATCGCCCCCCATCTAGCTTCAGAGTTTGTTCTGTTAGGTGACCTAAACTGGGATATGCTTAACACCCCGGCAGTCCTACAATCTAAGCTAGATGCCCTCAATCTCACTCAAATCATCAAGGAACCCACCAGGTACAACCCTAACTCTGTAAACAAGGGCACCCTCATAGACGTCATCCTGACCAACTGGCCCTCCAAATACACCTCCACTGTCTTCAACCAGGATCTCAGCGATCACTGCCTCATTGCCTGTATCCGCTATGGAGCCGCAGTCAAACGACCACCCCTCATCACTGTCAAACGCTCCCTAAAACACTTCTGTGAGCAGGCCTTTCTAATCGACCTGGCCCGGGTATCCTGGAAGGACATTGACCTCATCCCGTCAGTTGAGGATGCCTGGTCTTTCTTTAAAAGTAACTTCCTCACCATTTTAGATAAGCATGCTCCGTTCAAAAAATGCAGAACTAAGAACAGATATAGCCCCTGGTTCACTCCAGACCTGACTGCCCTCGACCAGCACAAAAACATCCTGTGGCGGACTGCACTAACATCGAACAGTCCCCGCGATATGCAACTGTTCAGGGAAGTCAGGAACCAATACACACAGTCAGTCAGGAAAGCTAAAGCCAACTTCTTCAGGCAGAAGTTTGCATCCTGTAGCTCCAACTCCAAAAAGTTCTGGGACACTGTGAAGTCCATGGAGAACAAGAGCACCTCCTCCCAGCTGCCCACTGCACTGAGGCTAGGTAACACGGTCACCACCGATAAATCCATGATTATCGAAAACTTCAACAAGCATTTCTCAACGGCTGGCCATGCCTTCCGCCTGGCTACTCCAACCTCGTCCAACAGCTCCCCCCCCCCCGCAGCTACTCGCCCAAGCCTCTCCAGGTTCTCCTTTACCCAAATCCAGATAGCAGATGTTCTGAAAGAGCTGCAAAACCTGGACCCGTACAAATCAGCTGGGCTTGACAATCTGGACCCTCTATTCCTGAAACTATCCGCCGCCATTGTCGCAACCCCTATTGCCAGCCTGTTCAACCTCTCTTTCATATCGTCTGAGATCCCCAAGGATTGGAAAGCTGCCGCAGTCATCCCCCTCTTCAAAGGGGGCGACACCCTGGACCCAAACTGTTACAGACCAATATCCATCCTGCCCTGCCTATCTAAGGTCTTCGAAAGCCAAGTCAACAAACAGATCACTGACCATCTTGAATCCCACCGTACCTTCTCCGCTGTGCAATCTGGTTTCCGAGCCGGTCACGGGTGTACCTCAGCCACGCTCAAGGTACTAAACGATATCATAACCGCCATCGATAAAAGACAGTACTGTGCAGCCGTCTTCATAGACCTTGCCAAGGCTTTCGACTCTGTCAATCACCGTATTCTTATTGGCAGACTCAGTAGCCTCGGTTTTTCGGATGACTGCCTTGCCTGGTTCACCAATTACTTTGCAGACAGAGTTCAGTGTGTCAAATCGGAGGGCATGCTGTCCGGTCCTCTGGCAGTCTCTATGGGGGTGCCACAGGGTTCAATTCTCGGGCCGACTCTTTTCTCTGTATATATCAATGATGTTTCTCATGCTGCGGGCGATTCCCTGATCCACCTCTACGCAGACGACACCATTCTATATACTTCCGGCCCGTCCTTGGACACTGTGCTATCTAACCTCCAAACGAGCTTCAATGCCATACAGCACTCCTTCCGTGGCCTCCAACTGCTCTTAAACGCTAGTAAAACCAAATGCATGCTTTTCAACCGTTCGCTGCCTGCACCCGCACGCCTGACCAGCATCACCACCCTGGATGGTTCCGACCTTGAATATGTGGACATCTATAAGTACCTAGGTGTCTGGCTAGACTCTAAACTCTCCTTCCAGACCCATATCAAACATCTCCAATCGAAAATCAAATCAAGAGTCGGCTTTCTATTCCGCAACAAAGCCTCCTTCACTCACGCCGCCAAACTTACCCTAGTAAAACTGACTATCCTACCGATCCTCGACTTCGGCGATGTCATCTACAAAATTGCTTCCAACACTCTACTCAGCAAACTGGATGCAGTTTATCACAGTGCCATCCGTTTTGTCACTAAAGCACCTTATACCACCCACCACTGCGACTTGTATGCTCTAGTCGGCTGGCCCTCGCTACATATTCGTCGCCAGACCCACTGGCTCCAGGTCATCTACAAGTCCATGCTAGGTAAAGCTCCGCCTTATCTCAGTTCACTGGTTACGATGGCAACACCCATCCGTAGCACGCGCTCCAGCAGGTGTATCTCACTGATCATCCCTAAAGCCAACACCTCATTTGGCCGCCTTTCGTTCCAGTTCTCTGCTGCCTGTGATTGGAACGAATTGCAAAAATCGCTGAAGTTGGAGACTTTTATCTCCCTCACCAACTTCAAACATCTGCTATCTGAGCAGCTAACCGATCGCTGCAGCTGTACATAGTCTATTGGTAAATAGCCCACCCATTTTCACCTACCTCATCCCCATACTGTTTTTATTTATTTATTTTTCTGCTCTTTTGCACACCAATATCTCTATCTCTACCTTTACATAACCATCTGATCTTTTATCACTCCAGTGTTAATCTGCATAATTGTAAGTATTTGCCTACCTTCTCATGCCTTTTGCACACAATGTATATATAGACTCCCCTTTTTTCTACTGTGTTATTGACTTGTTAATTGTTTACTCCATGTGTAACTCTGTGTTGTCTGTTCACACTGCTATGCCTTATCTTGGCCAGGTCGCAGTTGCAAATGAGAACTTGTTCTCAACTAGCCTACCTGGTTAAATAAAGGTGAAATAAAAAAAATAAAAAATAAAAAACCTCTTTAGCACCATTTCAGCAGCTCCAGATTTCGCAGATTCTGAAAAGAGTTTGAAAACGGACACACAGTTGAAGTTGGAAGTTTACATACACTTAAATTGGAGTCATTAAAACTTGTTTTTCAACTACTCCACACATTTCTTGTTAACAAACTATACTTTTCACAAGTCGGTTAGGACATCTACTTTGTGCATGACCCAAGTAAATTGTTTACAGACAGATGATTTAACTTATAATTCACTGTATCACAATTCCAGTGGGTCAGAAGTTTACATAAACTAAGTTGACTGTGCCTTTAAACAGATTGGAAAACTCCAGAAAATGTCATGGCTTTAGAAGCTTCTGATAGGTTAATTGACATAATTTGAGTCAATTGGAGGTGTACCTGTGGATGTATTTCAAGGCCTACCTTCAAACTCAGTGCCTCTTTGCTTGACATCATGGGAAAAGCAAAAGAAAATCAGCCAAGACCTCAGAAAAAAAATTGTAGACCTCCACAAGTCTGGTTCATCCTTGGGAGCAATATCCAAATGCCTGAAGGTACCACGTTCATCTTTACAAACAATAGTATGCAAGTATAAACACCATGGGACCATGCAGCCGTCATACCACTCAGGAAGGAGACGTGTTCTGTCTCCGAGATGAACGTTCTGTGGTGCGAAAAGTGCAAATCAATCCCAGAACAACAGCAAAGGACCTTGTGAAGATGCTGGAGAAAACAAGTACAAAAGTTTCTATCCACAGTCAAATGAGTCCTATAATCGATATAACCTGAAAGGCCGCTCAGCAAGTAAGAAGCCATTGCACTAAAACCACCATAAAAAAGCCAGACTACAGTTTGCAACTGCACATGGGGACAAAGATCGTACTTCTTGGAGAAATGTCCTCTGGTCTGATGAAACAAAAATAGAACTGTTTGGCCATAATGACCATCGTTATGTTCGGAGGAAAAAGGGGGAGTCTTGCAAGCCGAAGAACACCATCCCAACCGTGAAGCGCTGGGGTGGCAGCATCATGTTGTGGGGGTGCATTGCTACAGGAGGGACTGGTGCACTTAAAATAGATGGCTTCATGAGGGAGGAAAATTACGTGGATATATTGAAGCAACATCTCAAAACATCAGTTAAAGCTTGGTCGCAACTGGGTCTTCCAAATGGACAATGACTCCAAGCATACTTCCAAAGCTGTGGCAAAATGGCTTAAGGACATCAAAGTCAAGGTATTGGAGTGGCCATCACAAAGCCCTGACCTCAATCCTATAGAAAATTTGTGGGCAGAACTGAAAAAGCATGTGCAAGCAAGGAGGCCTACAAACCTGACTCAGTTACACCAGCTCTGTCAGGAGGAAAGGGACAAAAATTCACCCAACTTATTGTGAGAAGCTTGTGGAAGGCTACCAGAAACGTTTGACCCAAATTAAACAATTTAAAGGCAATGCTACCAAATACTAATTGAGTGTATGTAAACTTCTGACCCACTGGGTATGTGATGAAAGAAATAAAAGCCTAAATAAATCCTTCTCTCTACTATTATTCTGACATTTCACATTCTTAAAATAAAGTGGTGGTCCTAACTGACCTAAAACAGGGAATTTTTACTAGGACTAAATGTCAGGAATTGCGAAAAACTGAGTTTAAATGTATTAGTCTAAGGTGTATGTAAACTTCCAACTTCAACTGTAGCTATGCCAAGATAAGGCATTCTACAAATGTTGACATTTTTTACATTTCATTTATGTAATACAGGTGGTGCCTTATCTCAGAGCTTACTCGCCCTCAGGCAAAGAATGTTAGAATGCAAACGGCTCCACATCCCACCCAAAGATCCCGGCAGTTCCTACCAGATAGGAAGAAGGAATAAAGTGCACACAGGGTTATGGATGATAAAGGCATAGTCGGCAGTTTGGAACATGAGCAGAACCTCACTGAGGTGGCTGGGGTCCTGGTGAAGTGGAGAATACGAGAGAGCGGATTAAGTATTTTACCCCGTATGTCCGAGACCTGGCTAGTGTCCCAAACCACTTCTCACCAAGTTTTACACGTCCTGCCTGATCTGGAAGTCGCTGTCCACCACAGACACAGGATCAAAGGACAACAGTGTCATGGCTGGAACAAGGACACAGACAGGACACAGGATGATCATATAGGAAGACATACTGTACATTGAATGACATTCCTCTAAGGTCACAGACATCCTGTACTACTCTGTACTCAGCAACACCACCTGGCCTCATCCATCTCATCCTTCGACAACAGGAATGCTGGGAGATCTTGGGTCATCTCTCTATACAGGCCAATGTGTGGAAGTGATGTAGTAGTGATTTAATCAGATCACTTTAAGCTAACGAGACTGTGGTTGTATTCATGATGTCCCGGTAATAAGGCTTAAGTCAACCTAATAAATAAATAAAAAGCTCATTAAGCTGTAGATTCATTCAATAACCTTTCTCAGCCAGAAGGTTACAGCAAAATTACAAAATTAAATAAAATAACCTTGATGAATTCACTAAAAGTTTAAGTTAATTGAAGTTTCACTGACAGATGACAAATGTTCTGGACTGAGATGAGAGAGGGCTATGTCCTCGTTTGTCAAAATAAACATGTCTATTATTTGCTTTTATCTCCCAGATCTTTCTGAAATCAAGCCATGCTCAATTAATTTTGGTTTGTAATTAAATTGTCTTATTAAAGAAAACTCTGGACTCATGCTTGGAGGTAATAACAATAAATAAACTGTAGATCAGGGAGAACGCAGCACAATTCAATTGGCTCCTTTTAGGGGGGTGGCTGGAATAAAAGTCTGAGTCCTGAGAACAATCCATGGCTCTTCTGAAATATGGAGCGAATGTCCAGTGGCTAAAGGAACTAGCAATCCTATTTACACAACTCACTACTCCCCCTAGCTCCACTCTCCCTTTCACTCACTGCTCTGCTCACTGCTGTTGGTCATGTGAAGGCTATTGGTCATCTGTGTTTACTGCAGTACAGGATTATCACACACACACACACACACACACACAATTCTGCTGTTACAAGCACTCAGAGCAGTTTTGTGCTCATCTCATCAGATTAAATATGTTTCCCTCCACTTGTGAGATGAGCACCGAAGCAAAGTCAGCCGTATGTGGAGCTGATGACTGGGAGAGGGGAGGAGTGGTGGGCATGGAGGAGGCTCTCACTCATCTCTACAGTTAACTGCATTCATCATTGAAATTCCTACACAAAAAACACTGGCAGGGCTGTCACAACATGAACAGATTTACAGCAGGTGCCATGCATCGCTAATGGGGACAGCGCTCCACTGTCCTGTCTCACAGCCCAGTAGTACAGTACAGAACAGCACAGGGAGAATGTGTCTGTCTCCATGAGGCCAGGTGAGAAATACCCACCGTGCTTCAGGGGCTGGGAGGACAGGCTGGTTCTGCTCCCCATGCCTGAGAGACCCCAGGCTCCTAAACAGAGCATAACAGAGCAGAGCAGAAACACAATCAGAGGTGACAGATTTGTGACAGTCAAAGAGGTGACAGTCAAAAGAACAAAAAAAGTCACCTCCCCCCTGCTGAGAGAACATGACAAAAGGCCTGGACTGTCTGAACGTCTGAAAAAGAGCTGGAACAGAAGTGAAAAATGCTGTTCTACATTGAGAAGTCAGCGTTGACTTTTGATCAAACATGCAGTCTGATGTCCCATAACAGCAGAATTGTGTGTGTGTGTGTGTGTGTGTGTGTGTATCAGGAGACTGACAGAACGGCAGGGCATCAGAAGCAGACAAGGGGAATCGGTTTATCTGAGTAACGTTCAACAGAACAGCTTAAATCTGGGAAACTACCAGCACTTTGTTCTGTTGTTTCTCAACCCAGCAGTCAGCGACAATCCATAAACCGACACACAGCAGCATGCGCTGACCTTCACATTATCCAAATGTGTCTATCAATCTTATGACATGTAGAACCCTTAATTGCATCAAAACAAATGACTCCTACCTGCAGGCTTTCAGCATTCCCATACAGGAACAGTTATCAGTTTCCATACTGACGTTGAGCTTGATTGATTGATTGATTGATTGATTGAGGTTCTCACCAGTGCCTTTTAAATAATTATTCTCTCCAGGGGTCTCCAGGACCAAATGAATGGTCTTTCAATGACTTGACTGTTATTCCTCTGTGTCAATGTACTCGTCTGCAATCTGCCTCAAGAGGACAGGAGGGTGACTGGCAAATCCAAAACACACACACGCTCTAAATTGCATATGTTCACATCTAGACAATCTGTCTGATCTGATCCTCTTAATCCTCTGACATCAAAAATAAATCAAACATCAGATGAACACTAATCATTACGGCTAAACGTGGGTCACGTCAAACGTGTATGGCTTGGTAACCTCTTTGCTGGACTCCAACAGTGTGTGAACAAAATGTTTGTTTACAAAAAGAAAAAAAGAATGAAAGTGGAAGTCACATAACACAATTTGTTGAGCAAGATGAACTAAAAATAGTTTGTGTGGAAGCTGCTTCTTTTCAGCTTCTGTGGTTGGTCAATAAAAGTCTCCAGAGACATTTTGGAAGCGGTAGCTGTGTAAATTGAAAACAATCGATGTCCTCCACAGCCATGCACAATCCAATTCCACTGGCCACAGCACTGCAGCCTGCAGCACAGGAGCAAGACGGGAGTCTGCTCTGGTCTAGGTCTGTTGGAATCTCACCAGTGAAAAGCAATCTCAATAGATAAAAACAGAAAGCTACAGCTACATCAAGCATACAGACTTCATCACATCACTGGGGTTATTTGCCTCTGTCACCGAGCGAATAGAGACACTATTCAGCTTGGCTGGGTACGGCTAGAGCAGATCTATAATGTCTCACTGACAACACCAGTCATTCAGAGTCTCCTGTCATGGAGAGAGTGAGATGTAAAGGCAGGAGGTGCGTTGTTTAATGAGAGCACACACTCAGCCCTGCATGGGAGGAGCGAGGGAGTGGAGAGGGCTGTGCTTGGCAGCCCCTCCTGTCATTTTGTTGTTCTCCGTGGGCTGAGCCTGGGCTTGGGGGAGACCGTGATGAAGGGCACTGCACCTCGAACGGAGCTCCACACATCCATCATGTCAAGAAGGGGCGGCACCGCCCGCCCAAGGTGTCATTGTCGTTTCTCCACGTCGTTTAGAAAACGTTTCCTCTCGACTCTGCTGAGTAGAAACTATCATGGGCATAAAGCACTTGTCACCACATCTCCAAGCCGGGCCTACGGCGAGAGGGTTTGAAATATCAAAAGTGACGCGAGGATCACTTTAACAGGCTAACTCTATCCACCTATACCTCAGGCTCATACAGTGGAAGGATACCAGACAAGAGGATCACTTTAACAGGCTAACTCTATCCACCTATACCTCAGGCTCATACAGTGGAAGGATACCAGACAAGAGGATCACTTTGACAGGCTAACTCTATCCACCTATACCTCAGGCTCATACAGTGGAAGGATACCAGACAAGAGGATCACTTTGACAGGCTAACTCTATCCACCTATACCTCAGGCTCATACAGTGGAAGGATACCAGACAAGAGGATCACTTTGACAGGCTAACTCTATCCACCTATACCTCAGGCTCATACAGTGGAAGGATACCAGACAAGAGGATCACTTTGACAGGCTAACTCTATCCACCTATACCTCAGGCTCATACAGTGGAAGGATACCAGACAAGAGGATCACTTTAACAGGCTAACTCTATCCACCTATACCTCAGGCTCATACAGTGGAAGGATACCAGACAAGAGGATCACTTTAACAGGCTAACTCTATCCACCTATACCTCAGGCTCATACAGTGGAAGGATACCAGACAAGAGGATCACTTTAACAGGCTAACTCTATCCACCTATACCTCAGGATCATACAGTGGAGGGATACCAGACAAGAGGATCACTTTAACAGGCTAACTCTATCCACCTATACCTCAGGCTCATACAGTGGAAGGATACCAGACAAGAGGATCACTTTAACAGGCTAACTCTATCCACCTATACCTCAGGCTCATACAGTGGAAGGATACCAGACAAGAGGATCACTTTAACAGGCTAACTCTATCCACCTATACCTCAGGCTCATACAGTGGAAGGATACCAGACAAGAGGATCACTTTAACAGGCTAACTCTATCCACCTATACCTCAGGCTCATACAGTGGAAGGATACCAGACAAGAGGATCACTTTAACAGGCTAACTCTATCCACCTATACCTCAGGCTCATACAGTGGAAGGATACCAGACAAGAGGATCATGGTTTTATTCTGTTGTGGGACTTGGAGTAGGGAATTAGGTTATCTGGATCTGAGCTAATCCCTCTCATTCCAATAGCATTTCATGGCTGCCATGTAAACAGACAGTGATCCTGTCCTGGGGCTGACGGAGGGGACATAAAGAGGGATCATGTGACAATCAGATTCAGCTCCCCTCATGCTGTGGAACATGTCCAATCCCCTTACAGTACCACACACACACTCACATCCAGACGCAAGCACACACACATTCATCTACAATCCATTTATGATAGTGTCAAATCCATTAGGGATCTAGGTAGTAATTATAGCATGGTAATCATTGCAGAATGTATTGACACACTTTAAATAAATCTGTTCTCACCCTATAATACCTCAGCCCAACACTGCACTGTGCACAGGACAGGTGGAAATGTTGCTTGTTCACAGCGCAGAGATAAGAGATGTGAGATGTGAGATAAGAGATGTCATGTGTTTATGTGTGGTGTATCAGAATAAGATATGAACGATACGCTGTTAGATAACCTACAGATGTGTTCATGGTTGCTATGCTGCCATGAGGTCGCCTAGAGAGAGAATATTGTACATATTTTGTCATTTTTGTTTGTTTTGGTTGTATTTCTGGGATTTGACTGCTCTGGGGGTTGATCACTTACGTCTCGTGGTCTTGACGCTCAGAGTTGCAGAATTGGGATGAAAAGTCAATATTTTCTACTGTTTGGCTATTTTCTAGTTTGGATTCAAATAATGAATCCCCAGCTTTCTAGTTTCATCTGTAGGGAAGAATTACAACAAGCACTGCATTCTGTGTCTAGCGATGGCAGAAGAGGCTCAGGGACTGTTCTTAACCATTGCCAAGATGTGGGTGATTTGTGTGCTTTTCAGCAGCCATGGCATCACCCAGGTGGGTGCTACATGTTCAGCAATGGAGGACCAGAACCTAGAGGAGCAGGCCCTTTGGAGGAACTGACCGTCAGAGAAGATGTGGTACTCTGATGAAGAGCTCCAGGCCTGTTTGGCAGACTATTTGTTTCTCTCTGGCTGTACCATCGATGCCCCCCCCCCCCCTGCTGAAGCTACACTGCCTTTCCAATCCAAACTGCCTCAACTCCCAGCCTTTCATCCCAGGCCAAATAGAGATTCAATCTCCATCTCTACCATCTCATTTTAAATGTCTTGTTTGCTTCTCTTTATATGCACATTGAGATGATTTTCTGTAATGAAAAGCGCTACACAAGTTAAATAAATTATTATTATTAAATAAATTATTATCATTACCTTCATTCCATATTCACCATGAGGTTTCATTAGATATACCATGCATTATGTGGTCCTGTGAGTCTCAGTTGGGAGAGCATGCCGCTTGCAACGCCAGGGTTGTGGGTTCGATTTCCACAGGGGACCAGTACGAAGAAAATATAACGTATACACTCACTACTGTAAGTCGCTCTGGAAGGAAGTCCTTTATGAAGCATGCTGAGGCAGAAACACACACACACACACACACACACTGGGAGAGAAACTTGACTAGTCTGCGGTAATTGTGCCACAGAGGAACGATTCCCTGAGGAAGTTTGATGGGTATGGGCCTGTGACCGAGGCAGAGGTCTTCTTCACACAACTCTGATTTAATGTTTACTGCAGCAGAGAGGGTTGTTTTTACCTCCACGTTGGCTTGGCTGTGTGTATAACATCCCCTCAGAGTCCCCAGGACATAGAATGAAAACATACGCAGATTTTTATGACTGCGCATGAACATCAAGAGGAGCAATTTCTCCTCATCTTACTCCCACTATCTATCTCCTCTCCGCCGCTCTCTAAATCTCCTACCTTCTCCTTCTATTTCTCCACCCCCCTCCCCCGGTGGCTGTGCAGACTGAGTCAGCGCTTTAGGGTGTTGTGTGATCACCTAGTCTACTGGGAGGGACCTCCCGGCTCATTGGGATCTCTCCTGCAGTTCTCATTACACTGTCCCCAGGCTACAGACTAACAGAGCAGAGCCACAGAGCCACTCAGCCCCAGCTCCCACAGGGCCTTGCTCTAATACACACAGTTAACACAACATAGCGCTCCATTACTGCTACTGAACCACACCGCTCAGTGGCACTGACACACAGGGCCCACCACCATAGTGACACAAACAGACACAGGTCCCACAGCAGCATCAGGGGCTAATAGACTGATAGCCATTCTTACCACTGGAGAAAAGCCTAACTTTACTGTAATCCTGTACACAGTATTAAATATGGTAGAATAGGATAAACAGTACAGATTTATGACTAAACATCTGCTTCTGACACACGTTTTTTATTTTATTTTACCTTTAAATTAACTAGGCAAGTCAGTTAAGAACAAATTCTTATTTTCAATGACGGCCTAGGAAGAGTGGGTTAACTGCCTGTTCAGGGGCAGAATGACAGATGTGTACCTTGTCAGCTTGGGGATTTGAACTTGCAACCTTCCGGTTACTAGTCCAACGCTCTCTAGTCCAACGCATTCACATACTGTGTGGGTACAAATAGGTTCAGTACATATCCTTAGATCTTCTCCAGCTGTGTCTTTACCATGTCCACCAAGGTCATCCTTTTACAAAGCGGTTGTATTGGAACCATAGCTCATCCAAATCAATCTTCAATAGGTGTGACAGAGAAAATGTAATCAGTCCCTTAGAGATTTTCATGTCATGCTTTTATACATTTGATACCAAACTAGCAAAACGACAAAGTCAGTCAGGGTACTGTACACAAGCCATTCCTACAAATGATCCAACAAGTAAGGGGTGAACAAAGTGAACAAATATATTCTGAGAAGTTATACTGATAGGGAGTTATTGAATCCGGGGGCCATTTTCAGTGCTCTCTTGTAGGGGGGTGGAGACTTAAGAGGCTTTGGAAGTCAGGCATCAGGAGTAACCAGCCATCTGCCCCATGTAGCCTGAAGTCCAGCTGGACAGTCTTGAGGAAACAGTGAGCTGCCAGATACTGGGAAAACCAACCCTTCCCAGGTATTTCTCAGCAGCACAGGGTTGATCTAGGGTTGAAAGGTCATGCTCTTAATATTACAGGGAATCCACTCCCATTTCAAAGAACTCAACCTTCTGGTAGATATCACCAAGGCTATTATTGGAAATCCTTAACTCTTTATGGAAATTCAAGGAATTTCTATATCGCATGTATACAGAACAAAAATATGAGCGCAACATGTTGGGCCCATTGTTTCATGAGCTGAAATAAAAGATCCCAGAAATGTTCCATACACACAAAAAGTTTCTTTCAAATGTTACATCCCTGTTAATGAGTATTTCTCATTTGCCAATATAATCCAGGTGTGGCATATCAAGCATGGTCATTACACCAGTGCACTTTGTGCTGGGGACAATATAAGGCCACTCTAAAAATGTGCAGTTTTGTCACACAACGCCACAGATGTCTCAAGTTTTGACTGCAGGGATGTCCACCAGAGCTCTTACCAGCAAATGTTATGTTCAGTTCTCTACCATAGGGTCGGTTATTTGGTCGATAGGCTGTTGGTCGACCTAGATTTCTTTAGCCGAGCAGTATAAATATTGTTATTCATGTTGCACAAGACATCTGTTTCGCGCCTGCCTCAGTGGACTAGTCCATTGGGGAGGCCACGGGGACAGCACAGACCGTCACTCTAAGACGTGATACTGACATTGTATATGGTTATATTCTGCAAAAGTAATGGTGCAACACTAAGAAATCTAATATTATTTTATAACAGCAGCAGCAGAGATGAGGAAACAGCCCTTGCCTTAAGAACTATTCGGACAGGATTAGTTATACTGGGGGTGGTGGTGTAATGTAATTATGTGCACAAGCACAAAACAAAATATCTGTAACATTGTCGAATGCATCAGTAAAAAATATTATACCAATTTAATGTAACCCTTGCTGTTAGTAGATTGCAAAGCAGCATACAACTGACCTAAACGTTTGAAAATTATAAATTCACTTTTGCATCCATAGCCTTAAATTGCATCTCAAGTGCACTGTTTAGCTCACATCTGAAGGCTGTAGGGCATTTAGGACGTGTACTGCGGCTCGCTAAAATATCCTAATGATTACGTTCACATTTTCTCAATTCAAATAATATGGCGACACTATACCAAAGATGGTTTGGTATAGTTTAGAAACTTGAGAACCAAGCTCAAGTTATCAGTGTAGGCCTGTTATTGCCTGGACTGTAAATTTATTGGAAAAAGTACGAATTACAGGGGGCAATTTGGAAAAAAAAATGTACCCCGTCAAAATCGTCCTCTGGAATAACAGACATTTTGTGGTAATAATTACATAAGTCCTGTGCAAATAGGGTTTAGCATAATCGTTTAAGAAAATTGAGGAGAAGGCCTCCCGAGTGGCACAGCGCCCTAAGGCACTGCAAAACAGTGTTTGAGGCGCCACTACAGACCGGGGTTCAATCCCAGGCTGTGTCACAGCCGGCCATGACCTGGAGACCCACGAGGCGGCGCACAATTGGCCCAGCGCCCTCGTGGCGGGCCGGGTGCCTGTAAGTGGACTGAGTTGTGTTTCAGTGGATGCATGGCTCTCGACCTTTGCCTCTCCCGAGTCTGTACGGGAGTTGCAGCGATGGGACAAGACTAACTACCAATTGGATATCATGATGAAAAAGGGGTAAAAACAACAATTTTGAGGAGGGAGCAAACCCCAACCTATAATAAATAGCCCCACTTAAATGTGCCTGGCTTTATAAATCATGCATACATACAGTGCCTTTGGAATGTATTCAGAACCCTTGAATTTATCCACATTTTGCTAACTTTACAGGCCCACACCTGTCTATACAAGGTCCCACAGTTGACAGTGCACGTCAGAGCCAAAACCAAGCCATGAGGTCGAAAGAATTGTCCGTAGACCTCAGAGACAGGATTGTGTCAAGGCAAAGACCTGGGGAAGGGTACCAAAACATTTCTGCAGCATAGAAAATCCAAGAACAGTGGCCTTCATCATTCTTAAATGGAAAAAGATTTTTCCTAGAGCTGGCCGCCCGGCCAAACTGAGCAATCCGGGGAGAAGGGCCTTGGTCATGGAGGGGACCAAGAACTGGATGTTCACTCTGACAGAGCTCCAAAGCTCCTCAGTGGAGATGGGAGAACCTTCCAGAAGGACAACCATCTCTGCAGCACTCCACCAAATCTGGCCTTTATGGTAGAATGGCCAGACTGAAGCCACATGATAGCCTGCTTTGAGTTTGCCAAAAGGCACCTAAAAATTCACAGACCATGAGAAACAAGACTTTCTGGTCTGATGAGACCAAGATTGAACTCTTTGGCCTGAATGCCAAGCATCACGTCTGGAGGAAACCTGGCACCACCCCTACGGTGAAGCATGGTGGTGGCAGCATCATGCTGTGGGGATGTTTTTCAGCGGCAGGGACTGGGAGACTAGTCAGGATCAAGGGAAAGGTGAACGGAGCAAAGTACATAGAGATCCTTGATGAAAACCTACCTCAGGACCTCAGACTGGGACCTCAAGACACCTTTCAACAGGACAACAACCCGAAGCACAGGAGTGGCTTCGGGACAAGTCTCTGAATGTCCTTGAATGGCCCAGCCAAAGCCAGGACTTGAAGCCGATTGAACATCTCTGGAGAGACCTGAAAATAGCTGTGCACCAACTCTCCCCATCCAACCTGACAGAGCTTGAGAGAATCTGCAGAGAAGAATGGTAGAAACTCCCCAAATACAGGTGTGCCAAGCAAGAAGACTTAACTTCTTGGATATAGGGGGCGCTATTTTAATTTTTGGATGAAAAACGTTCCCGTTTTAAACAAGATATTTTGTCACGAAAAGATGCTCGACTATGCATATAATTGACAGCTTTGGAAAGAAAACACTGACGTTTCCAAAACTGCAAAGATATTGTCTGAGTGCCACAGAACTGATGTTTCAGTCGAAACCCAGATAAAAATCCAATCAGGAAGTGCCGCATTTTTTGAAACCGCCTCATGCCAATGACTCCTTATATGGCTGTGAATGGGCCACGAATGAGCTTAGGCTTTCTGTCGCTTCCCCAAGGTGTCGACAGCATTGTGACGTTTTTGTAGGCATATCATTGGAAGATTGACCATAAGAGACTACATCTACCAGGTGGTCGCTTGATGTCCTCTGTTGCAATTATTGCGTAATCTCCAGCTGCAGTATTTTTCCGTTCGCTTCTGATGAGAAGCCAACTGTCACGACTGATATATTATCGAATAGATATGTGAAAAACACCTTGAGGATTGATTCTAAACAACGTTTGCCATGTTTCTGTCGATATTATGGAGCTAATTTAGAAAAAAGTTTGGCGTTGTAGTGACTGCTATTTTGCCAACACAAATAATATTTTTGGAAAAAATGAACATTTGCTATCTAACTGAGAGTCTCGTCATTGAAATCATCCGAAGTTCTTCAAAGGTAAATGATTTTATTTGAATGCTTTTCTTGTTTTTGTGAAAATGTTGCCTGCTGAATGCTAGGCTTAATGCTATGCTAGGCTATCAATACTCTTACACAAATGCTTGTGTAGCTTTGGTTGAAAAGCATATTTTGAAAATCTGAGATGACAGTGTTGTTAACAAAAGGCTAAGCTTGTGTTTCAATATATTTATTTAATTTGCGATTTTCATGAATAGGATACGTTGCGTTATGGTAATGCGCTTGAGGCTATGATTACGCTCCCAGATACGGGATTGCTCGCCGCTAGAGGTTAAGGCTGTAATCAGTGCCAAAAAGGTGCTTCAACAAAGTACTGAGTAAAGGGTCTGAATACTTATGTAAATGTGATATTTCCGGTTTTTATTTGTAATACATTTGCAAAAAAAATCTAGTGACCTGTTTTTCCGTTGTTATTATGGGGTATTGTGTTGAGATTGATGAGGAATTTATTTTTTTAAATCAATTTTAGAACATGGCTTCAACATAACAAAATGTGGAAAAATTCAAGGGGTTTGAAAACTTTGCAAAGGCACTGTATTGCTTCTGTTGCCTATTTGAGTGTTTGTTTAATAGCCTACTGATTCTGTGAGCACAAAGCCTTATAAAATGGCAGAATGTCAGATAAACCAATTTCACAGATTTGGCTGTTTTTAATCTTTGCTACGCTGTAATAATGGCTTTCCAATTTCTTTCCAGTTCGAACAGACTGGTAATACTTTAAGTTATTTAGTGTTGTTTACACTGTTCCCGTCACGACTTCTGCTGAAGTTGTTGCCTCTCCTTGTTCTTGCGGTGCTCGGCGGTCGACGTCACCGGTCTTCTAGCCATCTTTCATTGGTTTTGTCTCGTCTTCCCACACACCTGTTTTCAATCCCACCCATTACCTGTTGGGTATTTAACCCTCTGTTTCCCCTCATGTCTTTGTCAGAGATTGTTTATTGTCAGTGTAGTGTTTATTTCGTATAGGTGCGCAACGGGTCTTCGTACCCATATTTGTTTATATACATTTTTCTTATTAGTGTTATGGAGTATGTTACTTGGAGATTTATTTAAAGACTCCATTTTACACTCCGTTTGACTCTCCTGCGCCTGACTTCCCTGCCACCTATACACACACACACACACACACACACGTCTCTGACAGTTCCAAACAGGCAGAACAATTATATTGTAATCTAACAGCACCTGTTTATCACACATAATATACACGTTGCTCTCGCTCCTATAGCCTGCTTTTTCTTGATCTCCTTACTGTTATTATTACAATTATTATGATCATCGTTATAATAATAAGTAATGTCATTATCATTAGTAGGCTTGGTATAGTATCCTTATACAACCACCATCGAGCTGTAGGCCTAAGAGCGCGTCCTGTCTAGTCTTAATACCGCACTGAGGCTTATATTTCAATATATAGGCTACTGTATCAATCAATCATTCATTCGTTCATGCCATCACACAGCATACGAGACGTTCATGCTTTGAAATGCAAGCAAACATTTTAGATGTAATTAAATAACAAAGGGAGCTTTGAATCATTAGCCTAAAAAATAAATAAACCGCAATTCACAAATGCACGCAACTGTTTTTAGTCTGCAGTAATAAAGGCTTTATTTTTTATTTTTTTCTCGTACAAACAGATTCTGGTAGACTTATTTATTTAGTGATGTTTACACGGATCCAATTGGGCCGAACAAAATTGTATATTGTAATCTAGAGGTGAAAGAAACACACGCCTATTTAGTCGAGGTACTGGCTAGCGGAGTGAAACACTTGAAAAATGAAAGGAGAGCCGCACACTAGGAGCTCAGATGCAATAATTTAATAACCTAACATCCAACGTTTCGACAGACAAGCTGTCTTCATCAGGGTATAAATATTGTAATCTAACAGCAACTGTTTGGCACAAATAATACTCATGCAACCTTTGCTCCTATACCTTCCCTTTTTTTGATCTCCAGTAGTTTCCACAACTAAGTCTTCCACAGATCTGACTTCCTCTTTCCCTCCTGAGCAACCAGTAAACATTCGCCCAATTTGAGTTTCTTTTTCACGTCCTCCACATCCATTTTGCTGTCGACATTACTGTGTTCGGAGTTTGTTATAACCAATTTATTGATGTGATTGTGATAGGCTATAGGTCAGGCCCTATTGGCCACTTGCATGGGATGCTTACATGTTTCATGTAAAGAGAGCAAGGGTTGAGGGAATAGGGAATGTTTTTCCTGAACAAATTAGGGATTTCAGTAACAGAACTTTCCAGAAAGAAAGTAAATGGCTGAAATTATGTTGCAGCTTCAACATGGACAGCACAAAAAACACTTGCTGTGCTATGGTGCCTTTTCGCTGCAGTACGGAGGAGAGAGACAACGTGCGCCAGTCACACAGGCACTCAGTCATTTTTTTTAACACAGTGTTACCATTGGGATCTTTGATTAAATAATTAAGACCCACAAATGACTCAAACAGTGTGCTTAAAGCATCAGACAAGCTCAGTGCATACAGTATGTAGCTGGTTTTATTCAAACAGGTATGGTATGTCTGTCTATATATGGAAAATAAGTTTAAACACTTTGGCCATTCAATTGGTCGAAAGAACGGGGACAGCCCTACTCCACCATAACTGCCTCCAACATCTTTTAGAGATTTTGGCAGTACGTCCAACTGGCCTCACAACCGCAGACCACATGTAAGCACACCAGCCCAGGACCTCCACATCCGGCTTTATCATTGTCTGATTCCAGCCACCCGGACAGCTGATGAAACTGTGGGTTTGCTCAACCGAAGAATTTCTGCACAAACTGTCAGAAACCGTCTCAGGGAAGCTCATCTGTATGTTCGTTGTCCTCACCAGGGTCTTGACCTGACTGCAGTTGCGTAACCGACTTCAATGGGTAAATGCTCACCTTCGATAGTCACTGGCACGCTGGAGAAGTTTCCCGGGATCAACTGTACCGTGCAGTTGGCAGACAGTGTGTATGGTGTTGTGGGGGCAAGCGGTTTGCTGATGTCAATGTTGTCAGAGTGCCCCATGGTGGCAATGGGGTTATGGTATGGACAGGCATAAATATGGACACGAACACAATTCAATTTTATCGATGACAATTTGAATGCACAGAAATACCGTGACAAGATCCTGAGGCCCATTGTTGTCCCGTTCCTCCGCCGCCATCACCTCATGTTTCAGCATGATAATGCACAGACCCATGTTGCAAGGACCTGTACACAAAAATGTTTCCATGGCCTGCATACTCAACATACATGTCACCCATTGAGCATGTTTGGGATGCTCTGGATTGACATGTATGGCAGCATATATTCCAGTTCCTGCCAATATCTAGCAACTTTGCGCAGCCGTTGAAGAGGATTGAGACAACATTCCACAGTCCACGATCAACAGCCTGATCAACACTATGTGAAGGAGATGTGTCGCGCTGCATGAGGCAAATAGTGGTCACACCAGATACGGACTAATCCACGCCTCTACCTTGTGTTTTAAGGTATCTGTGACCAACAGATGCATATCTGTATTCCCAGTCATGTGAAATCCATAGATTAGGGCCTAATACATTTATTTCAATTGACTGATTTACTGATATGAACTGTAACTCATTAAATCTTTGAAATCGTTTATATTTTTGTTCAGTGTATGAAACCTGTGAGTAACAACAGGCTCTATTTTCCTCTATTGAATATATTGTCCTGGCCTGCTTCAATGTTATTTCTCAAATGTTTCATAGTCAACCGAGTAGAGGGCGCTAGCCAAACCCTCCAGCTAAGAAAGACACGACCTCCATACGTTCAGAGCATACAGATGAAGAGTGTTGCGCCATGTCGCCCTGTGGCCAAGTGGCAGACTGGCTGAGTTGGGCTGATCTGATTTTGGCTGGGCTAAGATATGTTGGACTGAGCTAGGCTCCTTTGAGCTAGTTTCTTCCAGGTTGGATTGGGCCGAGCCGAGCCAAGCTAGGCTGGGATGAACTGGTTTGGGCTAGTTTGGTCTGACTTCCACTCCCAGTCCCCTGCATCCAATGGGTCACAATATGTGGTCTGGAGCTGTCACACACTTCTTATGAGCAGGGGCACTTTGTGGCTGAGAGCTCAGCAGGGAGGTGACATGGGAGCAGGGAGGAATGATAAATAGATCAAACAACCTTACTGTTGTGCTTGACACTGAGATTCTGATAGAATGATAACAAGCAGGAAGTCATAGACCCCTATGAAAGGGAAAGGTAATGACAGAGTACAATCATGCCATGAGCTAAACACTATCAATACTCATTGATATACAGTGGGGCAAAAAAGTTTAGTCAGCCACCAATTGTGCAAGTTCTTTAAGTTCCCACTTAAAAAGATGAGAGAGAGGCCTTTAATTTTCATCATAGGTACACTTCAACTATGACAGACAAAATGAGAAAAAAAATCTAGAAAATCACATTGTACGATTTTTAATGAATTTATTTGCAAATGGTGGAAAATAAGTATTTGGTCAATAACAAAAGTTTCTCAATACTTTGTTATATAGCCTTTGTTGGCAATGACAGAGCTCACATTTTCTGTAAGTCTTCACAAGGTTTTCACACACTGTTGCTGGCATTGTGGCCCATTCCTCCATGCAGATCTCCTCTAGAGCAGTGATGTTTTGGGGCTGTTGCTGGGCAACACGGACTTTCAACTCCCTCCAAAGATTTTCTATGGGCTTGAGATCTGGAGACTGGCTAGGCCACTCCAGGAGCTTGAAATGCTTCTTACGAAGCCACTCCTTCGTTGCCCGGGCAGTGTGTTTGGGATCATTGTCATGCTGAAAGACCCAGCCACGTTTCATCTCCAATGCCCTTGCTGATGGAAGGAGGTTTTCACTCAAAATCTCACGATACATGGCCCCATTCATTCTTTCCTTTACACGGATCAGTCGTCCTGGTCCCTTTGCAGAAAAACAGCCCCAAAGCTGTTTCCACCCCCATGCTTCACAGTAGGTATGGTGTTCTTTGGATGCAACTCAGCATTCTTTGTCCTCCAAACACAACGAGTTGAGTTTTTACCAAAAAGTTAGATTTTGGTTTCATCTGACCATATGACATTCTCCCAATCTTATTCTGAATCATCCAAATGCTCTCTAGCAAACTTCAGACGGGCCTGGACATGTACTGGCTTAAGCAGGGGGACACGTCTGGCACTGCAGGATTTGAGTCCCTGGCGGCGTAGTGTGTTACTGATGGTAGGCTTTGTTACCAGCTCTCTGCAGGTCATTCACTAGGTCCCCCCGTGTGGTTCTAGGATTTTTGCTCACCGTTCTTGTGATAATTTTGACCCCACGCGGTGAGATCTTGCGTGGAGTCCCAGATCAAGGGAGATTATCAGTGGTCTTGTAAGTCTTCAATTTCATAATAATTGCTACCACGGTTGATTTCTTCAAACCAAGCTGCTTACCTATTGCAGATTCAGTCTTCCCAGCCTGGTGCAGGTCTACAATTTTGTTTCTGGTGTCCTTTGACAGCTCTTTGGTCTTGGCCATAGTGGAGTTTGGAGTGTGACTGTTTGAGGTTGTGGACAGGTGTCTTTTATACTGATAACAAGTTCAAACAGGTGCCATTAATACAGGTAACGAGTGGAGGACAGAGGAGCCTCTTAAAGAAGAAGTTACAGGTCTGTGAGAGCCAGAAATCTTGCTTGTTTGTAGGTGACCAAATACTTATTTTCCACCATCATTTGCAAATAAATTCATTAAAAATCCTACAAATGTGATTTTCTGGATTTTTTTCTCATTTTGTCTGTCATAGTTGAAGTGTACCTATGATGAAAATTACAGGCCTCTCATTTTTTTAAGTGGGAGAACTTGCACAATTGGTGGCTGACAAAATATTTTTTTGCCCCACTGTAAATATCAATGTAAACCACAACGATTCAATCTGTGTTTAAGTATGTTCACACCAGGGAGGTAGAGAAAACAGTATTACTTCCTCAATCAATGAAGTATGGATAAAACCATTTCAACATATAGTGAAATAAATAGCCCATCATCACTGATTTGAGCAACTGAGATATGGGACAGATGTATAAATTGTCTAGCTGGGTCCTGAGAGCAGTGTGAGGAGTGACCCCACACAAACAACACATTCCAAACAGGGGTGTCTCACTGTCTGCCTGACCACAATAACAAGGAGTAGGCTAGTCAGTGTCTCTGGACAACATGACTGAGCTTTCCAACAACCATCTGTGTGTCCTCAACCTGCCTCAACACACACACAACTATACTGACCACACAGAAACAAGTGAACGTGAAACAGTTCAACAACACAGTAGTCAATATTAATGACAACATGCACTAAAGCACCATAATGGTTTCTTTGGCTTCCCTTTCCGTTTTCTCTGGGGCAAGAGACGGCATTGCAGAGCTAAAAGGCCTGGTTAAATGCAGGTTTCCTCTGTACACCAGCCTGAGACATCGTAGGACATCGTAGGTAGGCAATAGCCAGATGTCTGTTCAAAAAGCACCGCACTAACACATGATAAACAAGACAAAACCTCCCTGCCAGGGATCATACACAGACGCTTTACGGTAAGCAACGCAGTGAGTGCAGCAGCTGCTAGCAAACTCTAGCACATCAAACTGAGCATAGCCAGGTAGCCATAAAGAAGGCTACGGTACATCTGTGCTAGTTCTGCTATAGGAGTCCTCCAGGAGGGGACATCAGCCATACAGACCTGCTAGGAGTCCCATGGTAGAAGGGCTTCCTGGTCCTGGGTTGAGGGGTGTGTGAGGAAGAGGAGGAGCAGCCCGGCTCCCTCCACATGTTAGCTGCAGGACAGGACAGGACAGCTCTGTGTTGTACCCCACTCAGCTGTGATGCTGCCCACTGCTGACGTTGTCTCAGGAACGCATTTAAACACTGCTTCCCGCTTCTTCGCCTGGGCTGTCCCACTCAGACGGAGACACGGGGGGTGGGGCTACTTCAGCACGCCCACATCTGACGTGATGAGACCCTCCCCAAAACAGCCACAGCTCTGGGGTGGGATGACCGAGGGGCCCAGTCAACCCCAGAGCAGCAACACAGCAGGACCAGAGGGAGACCAGAGTGTGGAGCCTCGGCCATGGAGCAGTAGGAGTAGCAGCCTGGGATTGCCAGAGCTCCCCTCCCTCTCTTCTGCTACGTGCATTCCACAGTGGAGCAGTGACGTCAGAGCCCTTTCCTTTCCTGTGTTGGGCTGGATGCCCCCTCTCTCTGCTCCATTCTCCCTGCAATCATGCAGAAACCACTGTCACACTGGCAGCATGTGCAGGGGAAGGGAGGGGAGAGCCAGAGGGGGAGATACGGGGGAAGAGAAGGAATAGGAGAGAGAGAGAGAAGAATGGAGCGCAGTAACATGAAGGAGGGAGTAGGGAAATATGTGGAAATGGGAAAAGGGAGGGAGGGAGAGCACGAGCGAGAGGGAAAGAGAGAGCGTCCGTGCCCTGAGAAATAGCAGCGGAGCGTTGGCAATGCTCCAGCAGCCTAAGAGACTGATTACTAGCCCTGCTGAAAACGCCTCCTATCGGCTAATGAAGAGAGGGGGGGGCACAGGATGACTCCGGCACCAGGAAAAAGATCCTCCAGAGGAGAACTCATTTCCCCAGCACCATCCTTATCCCTCATTCATCCCTTCTACCTCAGCCCCCTTCTCATCCCTGACCCCTGGTCTGTTCCACATCTACTGTAGCACCACCCTCATCCCCCCCAGCCTCATCCACTGCTGCCCTTCTTATCCATCCACACAGACAGATTCTGTACCCCAGTCTCGTAGCATCTACCTCCCATGAGTCACTGGTACTCACATTCCAAACAAGGGCCTCTTTAGCATTGTAGATTTTACAGCAGTCTGGCAGATTCTCTCCAGTCTAACCGCACCAATTATGTCATTTGGAATAATGCAAAATACCGCATTCGGCATAGCGGGACAAGAAAGCAAGAAAGGCAGTGACAGCAAAAGCAAGCCAGCACGAGGGTATGAGTTGCTATGGTGATTTCAGTAAACAAACAGTGAAAATTAACATCCGGTAGAAAACAACGCAGACGGCAAAAGTTTACATTTTTGAACTCTGGCAGCAAGTCCCGTCTACCGTAGAGGCTAAAGACATTCACCGCCAGCCTTGGTGGCGTTTACAGTCATGCTCTCATTGAAAACAATGATATCCGGTTTCCCATCTACCTTGTACCATCTAAAATGCAGCATTAGCCTGACCATGCTCTGCATCACAGGAAGCACAAATACACAGAAACCAGAGAATAAAATAGAACTGCCAGGGACCTCACGATACGATATTATCATGATACTTAGGTGCCGATGCAATATGTATTGCGATTTTCACGATTGTATATGTATTGCGATTCGATACTGCGATTCTATTGCGATTTGAAGTTCCAAACATATTGCTTACTATACACTCAGTGGCCAGTTGATTAGGTACACCACCCCGTTCATGAAAATAGTTCCCTCCTACAGACAGGAACCGAGGGTGAACCTGCTCTGAAATGCAGGGCATTTCATAATGAGTGCCTAAATCAATAGAGAATAGAGCATCTACTTCAGCCCCCGGCCCACCGTTCCCCTCTGCTTCTACTTAGCATAATCACCCTGGCTTCCTTAAATGGCTTCTTAAACCTCCTACACACATATTATCACACATTCCTTATCCAGGGAGTGCTGATAGCTCACACTTCCTGGTAGACACAGACACACTTCCTCAACCACTTCTGTTGAAGACTTTCCACCCTGATACTCTCTGATATCAGGCTAGCCTCCTGGAAGGTGAGCTTCAAATCAATTCAACAGTGTGGGGTTGTCACGCCAGAGCAAGGTACAAAACAAAGTGAATGGTGGAACCCTGAATCTGGGTACTGGGAAAATGAAACCTTGCATAAAGTAAGCCACAAATCTATGAACGCTATCTATTATTCATTTCCATGTGTCCAGATCAAATACTCTACTCAGCAACTTGAGAGCGATGTTGGGATAATATCAAACAGGAACAAGCACCATGTATGGGTATTGATAGTGATACCACTGTCTGGGGACAAAACCACAGCATTACATACAGGAAAACACCATCCACAAAACCATGGCCACATCCACAAATATGACTACTACTGGCCGGCTTTGATAGGCCACATAGTACATAGGTCATTCATTAACTCAGAGTAAGATAGAGAACCACAACATCACAGTTTATTGAACCTCGCTGCTGTTAGTGAGTCTAAATGAGGTATATGCACAGGCTGAGCTAATCCTACATGAATATAGCTTTTCATACAGTATAAGGTTGCAAAGGTTCCTCTTTCACATAGCTTTAAATAATATCTTACCTTTGCCTTTCACACCAGCCACAAGCTATGAATTCCTCCTGTTGGTCTGTGTTCGGTTGGCTAGTCTTTCCCTCCACAATCCTCAGTATGTCACAGCATTGCATTAGTTCAGAATGTGAAGAGCAGTATTGTAACCAACTGACTAGGTATCCCCCTTTCCTTCCCTAACTCTGGAGGAAACTCTGTTTTCCTCTGTCCTTTGCTATCCTTTCAGCACTCCTTCTTTCCCAGGGTGTGACCAGCGAGCCTGCAGTGTCTGCAGTGAGCAGCCTGCAGCCCAACAGACAGAGACAGGGTTGGCCTGGTTGGTTCAGGAATGTGCCTGGATGAATCTGGACTCCCAGCACCTCACACTCCAACTAGGCCAAAAATATCCTGGACTGTCCTGGGAGGGTTCTGTCCACAGAGTCCACCGATGGAGAAAACAATCATCACAGATCAGGATGAAACACACACAGAGCTCTGTTCCTTCCCAGTGAGTTCCCCTGTACCTGCGTTGAGTGTGGAGGCAGAGGGCTTGGTGAGAGGGTGACTGGGGAGAAAGCAGAGTGCAGCATCAGACAGGGGTATTTGTGCTGTTTCAGCCACTCGCTGATCTGCCCCCACTGTCACCCTGGGCAACTCCGTCAGCACCTATTGCTGCTCCTCCTCTCTGGGACACAACTATAGAGAGACGATAAAGAGATAGAGAATTTCCCACCACTCAGTGGAGAGAAAAAGGAAGGGTACCGTCCAGCCCACCAGGTAAAGAAGTCTGTTTGTCTCGGCTCTAAGGAGCATTAGTCTCTCAGGTTACAGCAGCCATGCAGTCGTCTTCGCAGACAGACAGTGTCTCGTCAAATCAGCTGTAAGTGATGACCTTGCTCTCAGGATGCAACCGGAACCTTCCAGTCTGGGGCCCGTCTCTTCTTCAATACAGGAGCGAGACAGACAGACATATAAGACTAGATGAGACTAGTAGGTTTGGTTAAGCTCTTCGGTCACACTGGTTAAATAGGACAGACCCCTTAGGGTTGAACCAGTATCCCCTGTAAATCTGGAGAGACAGATCACTGTTGACTGCTGTTAAATTCTGTCAATAAGCCTTTCCACAGTAACAAGGCCCCAGCATCTCCAACCAATGCCCATATCAAACCCAATTACACATTGAGGTTGAAATGAAAGACCCTCTATTGGGTGACTGGTGCCATCTGTCCTGTTAGCCCGAGTTATGACACCATTACAGAGAGAAAGGAGCAGAGACAGGACATTGTAAGTATGAGGCTAGATATAACCTCTTAATTGAATAGTTATTTAATTAGGCCATGACGTTGTCCTGGGGCATGTTCAGTGAGGGAACGAACATTACCCCAAAATTAGCCATTTACTTTTGAGTATGGAATGGTGATTAGAGATATCACCTTGATAAAATGTGAGAAAAGAGCAGTGAACAGGAATACGTTATGAAATGAACATGTTCCAATACTGATCTATGTAAATGACAGTTCATCTGTGAAGGCTGGTTGCCAGGGACGACTGACCTCAGTTGTGATGTGGTGTGAGAGGTGAGGTGAAAGTCAAGAGTGGTTGAATAAGATTCAACAGCAATACCTAGTGGTTGATCTGAGAATAACCATAGTTCAACCTAATGTGTTCCACATTACACAGGCACACGCCACAGGCACACGCCACAGGCACACGCCACAGGCACACACACTCCAGTGGCCAGAGGATGCAGACAGAAATGACTTTTCTCTCCCTCTACAGATATTTTACCAGTCTTTAATGTCTTGAGGCACTGCCATGCCCAAAGCCCTGGGCTATTTGTCCTCTGATCACTCATGCCTCAGTGAATTAAGGAGCCACAGAGTTATAACTGGGGGCCACGGTCGGGCAGCTAAAGACAACTAACCACTGCCCAGCCATAATTAGACACATAAATAGTAGAAATCAATAGAGCCATTACTGTGTGACGTGCCACAACAGCCTGGGACGGGACAGCCCCCAATGTGTTACTTTAGTCAGCCATGTGTGTCTACCGTGTCTACCATCTCTACTCAGTGTCATTCATCTCCCTCTACACTTCTCACAACAATAGGGTTACTGTATGGACACTCCTGTCACAAACTCATATGGCATCTGTAAAAAATTATAATAGCTGTAGAAACCACAGAATACGTTTTAAAACTGGTCTATTTCTCTCTGCTCAAGCTACAGGGTAATATAATATACAGTAGACCTAATGCAGCTAGCACAAAGCACAGCCAACCCACTTTACAGTGGATAGGGGGAGAATCCACTCCATCATGAACAATTCGTTTTGCATCTTTGCACAATGGACCAAATTAAATTGCATCAGGCTGAGTCCTCACACTCCCATGTGGTCCATGTGTTCAATAAACGCTGCAGGGAATGAAATTGCTCCAGATCTGCTTTCAGTGGCACACAGCAGATTGAGTTTTTCACACTCAATAATCTGTTAATGTGAACAGCAATATTCAATCACAAAATCCACAGTCACTAACTGGTACAGACCATGATCCTATAAACTCTATGATTTCACGTTTACTGGAGGTGATCCGTACCCTGTGAGATCCAAAAACCAGCTAGGATTGAACCTCTAAAGCCCTGTCAGAGGCAAAGCACCAGCTAGGACTGAACCTCTCAAGTCCTGTCAGAGGCAAAGCACCAGCTAGGACTGAACCTCTCAAGCCCTGTCAGAGGCAATGCACCAGGCATTATGGGCCTGGAGGATCATTTGAGGGATATTTTCAGGTTGGATGACGTCCCCAGTGTGATGACACACATACAGAAGGACTATAGCATCAGACACAGTGATTTACACTACAAACTGAGAAAACACACTCCTACACTTGACAGAGAATTTGAGGAATCCAACCTTGCCAGTAATAAATGCAATATAGAATAATTATTTCCATAGTGTGACAAATGTCTAGGATTTAACAACAAAGACAAATTCATAGAAAATGCTGCCCATGTCTTTCACGGTTATCAAATCAAGCCATTAAAAGGACAAGAACAGACACAAAAGGAAAAGAATAGACACCACAGAACAGAGACGATACAATACACAAATGTCGGAACATTTTGCAAATTAAACTTAAATCCATGAAGCATGCAGAAGGGATGTTCAGTTCCATGGAGCTCGGTTGGGAGAGTGAAAATCTCAGCGTCAGAATTTCCATTTATAAAACAGAGGAGCTTAGAAGCCCATCAGGAGATTCCAGTCAATCCCACACTTCCAAACCAACCACTGGGAATTCTGCATGGGGGCTCAATGACAACACTATTGCTTACACTGACTTTATCTTGTTAATAAGCATTTGCTCATTCCTCACTCTGTGCCAATCAAAACTTTTCCTGTCTGAGAAATGAGGGAAACCTGCAGCATATTTCTGCAGTGTCTCCACTCCCAGTGTCTGACAGAATGCGGCAGGCAGGCAGGCAGGCAGGCGGGAAGGCGGGCGGGCGGGCAGGCAGGCGGGCGGGCAGGAGGGCGGGCAGGCGAGCGGGCAGGCAGGCGAGGAGCTGCTGTCATGGGAATTTAAATCAGTAGGAACAGACCAAATGTTTCCCTCCAGAGGGGCATTGGAAACAACTCTGAGGTGCACAGGATCCTCCCTCTGCCTCATGAAGAGAGAGACAAATGACAAGAGACAAACCACAAGCAATCCACAACTCATAAACTATTATCCACCTCAGCTGTTTTTCCTTCAGACAACTTCCTTCCCAAGAGATACTGCACATGCAAATACAATAAGTATACCAAACATTAGGAACAGCTTCCTAATATTGAATTCCCTCAATTCGACAGGGCATGGACTCTCACCAGGATTCACCTGGTCAGTCTATGTCATGGAAAGAACAGATGTTCCTAATGTGTTGTATATGCAGTGTATGTCAATGCTTTTTCTTTCAGCCTACAATGAAAGTGTATACATTTTCAAGGTGTTATCATCTATCATAATATCTTTTACCAACCGAATCTTCTGAGGCATTACCTTGCACCTTCTTCTATAGTTTCCTCCCGGTCTTCTTCTATGGTCTCCTCCCTGTCTTTTTCTTCTTCTATGGTCTCCTCCCTGTCTTTTTCTTCTTCTATGATCTCCTCCCTGTCTTTTTCTATGATCTCCTCCCTGTCTTTTTCTTGTTCTATGATCTCCTCCCTGTCTTTTTCTTCTTCTATGATCTCCTCCCTGTCTTTTTCTTCTTCTATGATCTCCTCCCTGTCTTTTTCTATGATCTCCTCCCTGTCTTTTTCTATGATCTCCTCTCTGTCTTTTTCTTGTTCTATGATCTCCTCCCTGTCTTTTTCTATGATCTCCTCCCTGTCTTTTTCTTGTTCTATAGTTTCCTCCCTGTCTTTTTCTATAGTTTCCTCCCTGTCTTTTTCTATGGTCTCCTCCCTGTATTTTTCTATGGTCTCCTCCCTGTCTTGTTCTTCTTCTTCTATGGTCTCCTCCCTGTATTTTTCTATGGTCTCCTCCCTGTCTTGTTCTTCTTCTTCTATAGTTTCCTCCCTGTCTTCTTCTATGGTCTCCTCCCTGTCTTTTTCTTCTTCTATGGTCTCCTCCCTGTCTTTTTCTTCTTCTATGGTCTCCTCTCTGTGTTGTCCGGCAGTCTCCAGTTCCAGCAGTACCTGTTCATGTTCAGCCAGGCATTTAGCCTCCTGACCAAGAGGTATGCAGCTGCAGCAGGTTCCCATCCTGGCCCCAGTAGCCTCTCCTCTGCTGCCCTGCTGCTGGCCACCCTGCTCTGTCTCTGACCGTCTGGACCATGACTGGCCCATCCTCTATAATGTAGCTCACCACAGGAAGAAGATTGTCTCATCTCTGCCCTGACAACTGTTAATGTATTCATTGCAGGGTCCAGAGTTAAATATATCAAATGTCAGTTTGGTGAGTGATGGAATGCCTGTTCCCCAGCTCTGCAGTACATAGCCACCCACTGTATCAGCCTCTCAATCCACTCTTTGTCCTGCTCCCTTTCATTCAGTGCAGTGTTATACCCCCAACCCTGTCTGTGTCCTTAAACTGCCATCGCCCTAATCGGTCACCACGAACATGTTGACATGACAGCTGTGTTCCTAACGCCTTGGCCTTGAGCGGCTGTTCAAACCATTACACAGGTTAGGACAAGATGAATGTGGAAACTGGAGACCTGGATGGACATTTAGACATGACACCAGTGTATTTGTGACTAATGACAAAACAGCCTTACAGTATGAGTAACCAAAACATCTATGGCTCCTTGAAAAGTGCTTTATAAAACCTATTTATTATTTACTAGTATTAATGTTAACCTGTTAATAATCTGCCCTTGAACAAGACACTTAACCCTGATTGCTCCACTTGTACATGCAGTGAAACAGGACAAATATAAGCCCCTGTTTGATATGTCATTTCTTTTAGAATGGATCCTGGCATCTTCAATAACTCCAGACAGACTACGTGCTCAGGGGCAGTGTTAAGCTAACACATTGTTTCCTCTCCCACGTCCACAGGATAAATGATTCATTCTGCAGCAGGTAGAGTATTCTCAGAGAGGAAAGCACTATAGCCCCTGTACCTCTGCTGCAGCTCCACTGCAAACAGCTTCTGTCAAAACAGGAAATCATTCAAAAGTCTTGTCACGGCAAAGGGCCCTGCCACAGCCTCTGCCTACTGCCTCCAAAACTTCTGAATAATCATTACACCCTCATTCTCCAAACATCCGGGAGGGAGAGAGGGCCAGACTATCCTGCCTCTCCTCTCGGGAACATCACACACACACATCGCTAGAGCTGTCAGTTCAGCCCACACACGGACTGTCAAAGTGCTTCTGAGTTCAACAGCATTACATGAAAGTTGACCAGCTACGCAAGAGACGTATTTGTTTTGATTATGATTTAGCTGAGTGATGAACTCCTGTATCACCTAACAAATCCAAGTATGTATTTGGGGATGGGACAGTGACTGCCTGGTAATGCTGCTGATGCCATGGTGGTGAGTGGCATGCAGGTGAATGGAGGTTGACACACAATGCAGAAGAGCCAAGTCATTCACTGATTACAGCCTTCCGCATGGCAAGGAGCGATTCCAGAGTGTTTGGAGAGCTTGACATACACACTGGGGGGAGCTAGACAAAGAGAGGGGACAAAACCCTCTCAGAATTACTAATGGCAGGTGAAGGTCACAGCATGGTCTTAACAAACAGCTGAGAGAGGAGTAGGACAAGGATTGTTATTTACACACTGGACCAGACAGACAGCACATCTCACCAACATGCTGAAGTGTAAGAGACAGGGGGTGAGGATTCTTTGTAGCCATCATAGCCAATGCATACAGAGATGTTTGTGTACATGGAAACAAATGGAAAAGACAGCTTTAAGCCACCCTGCAGTCTGACCGCCCATAGATGCCCTGGGCTGAAGGAAACAGCAACAGGGTTGAGCAGTGGGAACTGTGCAATTCCACTTCTCAGAATGAAACCTCTAAACACCCCTACTGGTATGTAAGAGTGGGTAGCAGTATAGTTTCAGACTAGCCAGAGAAAGGACTATGAAAACTGTAGATTATTGGCCCAAATCCCATGGGGGCATACTGCTTCATATAACCTGGAATAAAAAAACCTTCACAGAAAGAGGATGTTTACTCTGTGGTCAATCTTTCTGCATATGAGAGAAGATGAACAGCTCTTTGAAAGGAGTTTTCAACTTTATATTAGTTTCAATGGGATAACAGCAGTTAAACCCACCTCCAGTCTACTGCATTGAGAGCAGCTTGGCTGCGGCTGATACAGGTACAGGGAAGTCTGTCTGATTGGTATTCAGTGGCATGATTCTTATCACTCCCCCGTCATCTCTCCATCTGCCACTTGACACAGAAATATCTGAATTTCAATCAATTCCATAGTCCTTGGAGCAAACATGACATTAATGGACAAATTCCACACTGTCCAGACCATCTTACCTACAGTACATCCACCTGAGGGAATCAGGACTTAGTTCTGGGTGGTCAATTGAACTGTTATGAGCCTATAATGATTAAAGTAATGAAAGTGCATTCAGTGTCTGTGGTGAATATAGGCTTTCCTAGAAAGCACACCACACCTGCCAACACTGAGTCATAACAAAGACAGAAATGACAGCCATCAACACGTTGCTGTAAGAATAAAATAGAAGTGTGTTTCCTTAGAATTACCTTCCAGAAAGATTCAACACGACTCTTTCTTCCTGTGGCACCAGGATGAAAGGAACAGTTGGGGATACACTTTAAAAGGAAGTTGTTTTTTTACACTCTATTAAAAACTGATCCACTAGGGTCAAGCAGCCCCAGTGAAAGGAGAAGTACAAAGGACAGCTAAAGTTCTTCCACTCTCTGTGGCAGTTTGAAAGTCAGCACTGAATTGCAAAGGTATTTTTGGCAGTTTCAAAAGCACTCAAGAGTTGAATACAGGTACTGGTGTAACCGTCAAAAACTGTTGAATTTGCTACACTTGACTAGGTTTGCTGAGCAGATTAACCTTGTCATCTGCATTGACGGAGATTATCATTACCATTCAAACACATGTTCCTTCAGAACAAGGGGATCTTGGTATGCTGAGGCCAAAGGTCAACTAAAGCATTGTCACGTTAGTTTGTAGCCTTCCTTCACTTGGAGACTTGGATCTCTGCACCGGTGAAGCGTGGATTTGCTGTGTGCAGAAAGAGAATGCTTTATTAGTGGAGCCTAGAGATAAACACCTGTAGGGAAACTGAGCTGCATTTCATCTCCATTTAAAGTGTTTCGCTTCACTTCACTTCACGGCTAATTAACTCATTCTTCCCAGAGTGCCGTTATACCACAGAACAGACAATACCAATTAGAAGACTGGAGGGAGGTGGCAAATAAACAGAGATCTGAGATAAAAAATAAAATAAAAGATTGATGGAACCATCATTTCTTATTAGGTAGAAAAGTGGAGGGATATTGAAGAGAGGGAGTCTGTGTGGGTCTATATGGATATCGTACACTTACCCCTGTCAGTCCCGCAGGTTTGCAAACCCCAAACAATAGCAACATTGTCCCAACAAGACACCATTGTACCTCAATTGGATCATTTCTCCCTTGGGGGAGCTATAGAGTTGCACTTTTCCCAAAGCATCGACTGCTCCAGCTATATGTTTTCTGGGGGAAAAACTGGGAAAACCACT
The DNA here is from genome assembly GCF_057628025.1 of Oncorhynchus mykiss. Lineage (NCBI taxonomy): Eukaryota > Metazoa > Chordata > Actinopteri > Salmoniformes > Salmonidae > Oncorhynchus > Oncorhynchus mykiss. Next base: position 24,253,294 of record NC_143047.1, on the reverse strand, counting down.
TCAAAGGCTCTAGTGTGGCTACTTAAAACCAAGTGAAAGAACATTCATATCTTCAGAGTAGATTTTATCAAAATAAATACCTCTCTCAGTCTGAGTAGAAAGAATTCTAAAGAAATTCCTGACCTGCATATAGTGCCAGATTAAAGTAACAGCCAAAGAGCCCTGGTACACTCTGAGACAGGAGAGGTTATCTAACTAACCCACCATGTTAGAGAGCACTAGGCAGACCTCCATTCTTCCACTGGCCTACATGTAAATTAATGTGAGTTTTACTACGACCGCTCTGCCCGTCTCAACAATCCCTTCTTTGTACTCTAGCTCCGCTGGTTTCCACCAGCAACCCGCTACACAACCAGCAGACCGTTGTCACGGCAGCGCCATGTGGACTTGGATTCCACTCAGCCTGTCACAGCATGCTCCATGGACAGCAGGGGGAGGGAAGGGGGGGGACCCCAAAAGCCTATACAGACAGCTCCATCCAATGATGGAGTGTGATGGAATGATGATGGGAGACTTCAACCTAAAGTGCTATTGTTTGGATGAAACCTCAACCACATCTATGTCAGTCATGGAGTAAATATGACTGGTTTAAAAATAGTTTCTCTTTTTGACAGGGGCTATCAGTCATATAAAGCTTGACTTCACAGTTGACTGTCATTTCTGAGAGACTGGAGGTTTGATGAATTAACCAGCCCATGCCTCCACTCATAGTGCTTAATTTGCTGAGTGCGAGGGTGACCAGGCAGGCAGGTGGGCTATGCATTCAACGACTCGCCCATAATTACCTTAAAGACACATGGCGCCGTCCAAGATGGCAGTAAATCAAATTAAACTCCACTGTGAAGTATTGAAGAGCCCACCATTAGGTGAAAATAACAGAAGCCACATCAGCAGAAATGAATGATTCCCCAATGAGGGATAATAAAGAGGCCAAGCACATCACAAGGACAAACTCAACATCTCTCATTGGCTGTTCCAAGACATGAACACATGTTCATACTAAATGGTTAAAGAAATGTTAAAAGTCCTTGGTTGCACATGTAGTTACTTGGAAAGTACAGTTCCGGACCTGGTGTAATTACATGCAACTACACTGCAGTAACTAACGGATTTGATTAACTTTAGGTAAAGTAGCAGTAGAGTGGAACAAAGAGAACACAAGAGTGTGTCAAGTTTGAATTGTGTTGAAACCACAGCGATACTTTATGGGAATTCTAATCGTCGTGACTTGGTCGTGACTTGGCCTGTCCCTGTCGCCTGTCCCTGTAGTCTGCTGTTACCTAACCCACCAATGTTAAAACAGCACAATGACAAAGACAATGCCCAGCTAGTGCCAGAGAAGAAGACCAAAACAGGATCCTTGCTTCCATCAAGTCATTTCAGCAACAAATAACCAATTGATTTTACAGCCAGGCTGACAGTTGGGCCATCATAGATCTCCGGGTTGGCCTGTTGTTCTCTTTTCTCAGCGGCCAGAGAGACAGGCACAATGACTCCCTTCATGCAGCACACAATCAAAGTGTCAGCTATAACAAATTTCTGCAATCATTTTCTTTGCCCTTTTAAAAACTCACATGTCTGAATGCCAGCTTCCTGCCTCAGTCATTTCTATAGTGTTTACATAAGGTGCGTTGAATTGTCTGTGTTACGAGTCCTCCATCTCAGAGCAACACATTTCCAATGCAACATAGGGAGCAAGACAGTGGCACAGACAATCTATGATATGATCTTGCACTGGGCTGTTTAGTTGGCAGGTGGGAGGACATGGATATCAGTGCCTTACATACAGGTAGGTGTGTGCTGTGCTGAATGAGTTATACTCCCACGGTCCCACCAGACTAAGTCTGTCTGAGACTACTTAGGAACACACCAGACTTGAATGGGCATCCACACCAGTGTTGCTAAGCACTAGAAAGCATCTGTCTGCAACCACTGAACACTTTCATTAGTTATCAATGAGTTATTAATTAGTTATTACAACTGCTTTGAGTCAGGAGATATTAACAATATTAACACAATAGTGTTACACTGAGGCTCATGTTTGTGCTGTGTGCCGCTTGGAACAGACTTTGTTTGCTCCCAATAATTTCCTACATTCAACAAACTATTCACACAAACAAGAATACAAACATAGCAGTACAAAGCACTTTATGGCAGACTCTCTGATTGGGGCAAGTGAGGCAAACTAAAAGAGGCATGACTGTGGACAGAGTTGCCAGTATTTTCCAAAAGTACAGAGAGTAGCCAGACAAATATAAAAAGTAGCCAACCAGACGCTCAACATTTTTTGCCAAAAGAGCACTATTTTTGTGGCCTGGGTGATGAAACAGCGGAAGTGACAGATATAGCGGAGGCAATCAATGAAATTATGCAGTCCAGGTGAGTCCGATGAAGCGCTGGTGCGCGTAACGATGGTGACAGATGTGCGTAATGATGAGCAGCTTGGCGGCCTCGACCACCAGAGAGGCGGAGCGGGTGCAGACATGACAGTCTAGGGCTAGGCCTAGTTGATCACGACTATTTTCTAAGTAAAGAGAACATTAAACCTTTTAAACATTTAACCTGTCTCTTGAGATTGAAGTCTTATTTACAGTTTTACTGCAAGATATGCCATAATAATGTTCTTATTATATATTTTATTAAAACAAAAATTGAGTAAATACATTTAAAAAAGGTTGTTTGTCCAGGTTTTATTTTTTAAATTAATTCATTGGAGTTCGAAATTCACAACAATGTTTAAACCACATCAGGAGACCACTTTTGAGGATTTTAGGGTGTAATTACCCTTTAATTAAAGTGTGCACCTAGCAAGAGGTTGTTGTTTAGCTGTGTTTGTAGCAAAAGTGATGAGTTTGCAAAACAAATACGATAAAAATAATTATGATATCATTCTGCCAGGAAAGAATATGCTACTTTGCAGTTAACATTTAATGTTTTTTGGGAAAGCCTTTCCATCTACCAGAAGATTGTTTTCATTAACATCATCGCTAATGGCTAGACTCACGCAACATACACACACAGGGGTAAGCATGGCACACCGGTATTTGGAGAGTTTCTCTCATTTTGCAGATCTTCTCAAGATCTGTCAAGTTGTATGGGGAGCGTCGCTGTACAGCTATTTTCAGGTCTCTCCAGAGATGTTTGATCGGGTTCAAGTCCGGGCTCTGGCTGGCCCACTCAAGGACATTCAGAGATTTGTTTTCCGAAGCCACTCTTGCATTGTCTTGGCTGTTTGTTTAGGGTCATTGTCCTGTTGGAAGGTGAACCTTCGCCCCAGTCTGTGGTCCTGAACGCACAGGAGCAGGATTTCATCAAGGATCTCGCTGTACTTTGCTCTGTTCATCTTTGCCTTGATCCGGACTTGTCTCCCAGTCCCTGCCGCTGAAAAACATACCCACAGCATGATACTATCACCACCATACTTCTCCATAGGGATGGTGCCAGGTTTCCTCCAGATGTGAAGTTGGTCAGAGTCCTCCAAGCGGGCTGTCATTTGCCTTTTACTGAGGAGTGGCTTCGGTCTGGCTGCTCTACCATAAAGGCCTGATTGGTGGAGTGGTGCAGAGATGGTTGTCCTTCTGGAAGGTTCTCCCATTGCCAAAGGGGAACTCTGGAACTCTGTCAGAATGACCATCGGGTTCTTGGTCACCTCCCTGACAAAGGCCCTTCTCCCCCGATTGCTCAGTTTGGCATGGCGGCCAGCTCTAGGAAGAGTCTTGGGGGTTCCAAACTCCTTCCATTTAAGAATGATGGAGGCCACTGTGTTCTTGGGGACCTTCAATGCTGCAGACAATTTTTCAAACCCTTCCCCAGATCTGTGCCTAGACACAATCCTGTCTTGGAGCTCTACGGACAATTCCTTCAACCTCATGGCTTGGTTTTTGCTCTGACAACTGTGGGACGTTATATAGACAGGTGTGTGCCTTTCCAAATCAAGTCCAATCAATTGAATTTACCACAGGTGTACTCCAATCAAGTTGTAGAAACATCTCAAGGATGATCAATGGAAAAAGGATGCACCTGAGCTAAATTTTGAGTCTCATGGCAAATGGTCTAAATACTAGGTATTTAGTAAATAAGGTATGTTTTTTTGTTTTTATACATTTGCAAACATTTCTAAAAACCTGTTCTTGATTTGTCTTTATGGGGTATTGTGTATAGATTGATGAAGGAAATAAATAATTTTATCAATTTTAGAATAAGGCTATAACGTATCAAAATGTGGAAAAGGGGTCTGAATACTTGCAAATCCACAAGCATCATTCCTCTCTGTAAGAAATTTGACCGCAACCAGAGATCTGTATATGAGGAGATGCTCATGTCTCCATCCTAACAATGGGAGTAGTTGTCCCAAAGGCGGGCAGACAGGCGACAAGCTTAGGTCCAAAATAAGCCCACAGACATGCATTGGGCTTGTTTTGGACAGATTTTGGTGACAGGGAAACCTCTCCCTTCGCCTCTTCCTCTCTGCTACGTTTCCCCATTATTGCTTGCTTTCTGACTGACAGTCACCGGTCCCATCAATAGATCGCTAGAAGATGCATATCGTTCATTCTAGCAAGAGAGGGCTCGACGGACTAGCGAATTGAAACTGTTAAATGAAAAGTAGCCTAGTTAAAATGAAGTGGAAAATGTAGGCGGCTGAAAATGAGTCTGTAACTGGCTAATAAGCTGACAGCCGGTGCTAATGGAAAACACTGATTCAAAGACAGTACAGTATGAAGGCTAAAACTGCTTCTCCAATAGAAATTGGCTAGCTAAGCTCATGCGTAGAAAAACGTCATCGGGTCTAACAGTCATTTTGCGCCAAACTCTGCATGTGCATGAGGTCAAATCAAAGCCACTCCTTCGATATAAAGTTGTTTTTGACAAAAAAAGAAAATGTGTCAATTTGTCTAACTACTGATGACATTGGCTCGAATCTAGGTTGTGCTGCTAGATTCTGAGAAAATTAACAACGAAGGAAGCATTTTTCCCTTCTCAAAGGTTTGACAAGCGCTCCCGGAAGTCCCGCGATGTTGCGCCTCTGGGTTTAATAACTCTGTGAATGAGTTGCTACCCACCAGAAACCACCAATGGTGAGAGGAGTCCTCCTTCCATTGGTTCACAATGAGGGACCACTGCTCATGTATTCTCTATGTCTACACTTGCTTTACAGTATCAATCAGATGTATTTTTACATCAGCAGATGTCACAAAGTGCTATACAGAAACCCAGTCTAAAACCCCAAACAACAAGCAATGCAGATGTATAAGCACGAGGCTAGGAAAAGTAGACTTGTCAGTTGTCGTTGTTAACTTAATTAATCAGTTTGTTTTCAGAGTGGTCTGTTATCTGCTCTGTGTGTTTCTCCCTTTTCCAGGGACCCATCTGCAACACACTGGCAGCCAGAGCCTACAGAATTGATTCCCATCAACGATCATGATGTGAAACACTGCAGAAGGAAATACCCAGCTAGATAATGCAAATGGCTCTCTACTGAGTGTCTGGGTAAACAAATAAAATACTGTAGAGAGTGAGTGGTTTAATGTTACTTATGCAAATATAGCACAGCCTGTTAGTAGCCAAGAGAAAGGTAAAGACTGACAGAATGCTCTGGTAGATATGGTGGATTGGTTTTTGGGAGCCATAATCATTTTCTGTATAGAGAAAGTGTGACTTTGGGGATCCTGTACTCGCTGCCTCAAGACTGTAATCATGCTATACATCTCTGTCACCATTAGGTCACAGACACACAAGCCCCTCTCCTGCCCCTTCCTCAGCCACACACACACACAAACACACACAGCTAATGGAGAGAGTAGAGGTCTTGCGTATTGGAGGGTGTGAGCTGAATTTCAATAGATTTCTTTCAGTCCTGCTTGGCATTGCCCTTTATTTTCTAAATGATGTGGGCAGAAAGCAAGAGTTAATTGGCATGAGAACTTCAACAGAGCATCAATATAGCCTGTCAACCTATTGTGATGTCTGTAATCAAATCACAATATATTGTGATGCAAAACTGAACCATACATGTTCAAACACTCCATGCAGGCGTATCCGTGGGACAGATGGGAAATTACATCACATCTGTGTGTGTGTGTGTCGTAAAGCAGCATCATGTGTGTGTTCAGTCCTCTCTCTTCCTCAAACACAGATGCTCTAAATAGTAAGAAAGTCAATTAAAAGTAGGATATTATCTAGCTACAGATCCTGAAGATAAGCAAACATGACCTTACTCCAAACAATATAGGATTAGGTTACGTTGGTCAAACACAATCATTTTTTTCATTCATCTCACCTTTTGGGGATTGCTGTCAAAATAACAGGAAATGCATTTCAAGGTGCTGGTTTATAATAGGCCTGGGTAATTTCGGTCTGAAACCTAAAGTAAGCATAGGCTACTGATGCATAGGTTAGGCTAAAAATGTAAAGACAGCAGTCTATGATTTTACAAAACTATAGATAAATGACTTAATAAATCATAATAAAATGGTCCTGAAAAATACAATTAGTGGTTGGCAATCAGTGGAGGCTCCTCAGAGGAAAAAGGGGAGGACATAAAAATAAAAAATGGTAAAACATTAAAAAAGTTATACTAAATATAATAATGTCACCAAATAATTGATTAAAACACACTATTTTCCAAAGAAGGTCTCCAGTAGAACCATGCTGTAGCCGGAGGACAGCTAGCTTCCGTCCTCCTCTGGGTACATTGACTTCAATACAAAACCTAGGAGGCTCATGGTTCTCACCCCCTTCCATAGAAATTATGACAACTCCGAAAGACGTCCTCCAACCTATCAGAGCTCTTGCAGCATGATCTGACATGTTGTCCACCCAATCAAAGGATTAGATAATTAATCTAGTACCGAAAGCATAGGCTACAGCTAGCTAGTACTGCAGTGTAAAATGTGGTGAGTAGTTGACTCAGAGAGATAAAGACAGTAGTTGAACAGTTTTGAACAAAATAACTTATTCCAAAATGAAAGAGAAGCAAGAGAGAAATAGAGGGGAGATTTTCATTTTCATATTTTTTCACTTTCAGTTTCACTTAAAGTTACTTAGCTAGCTAGTTTAGCCTACTGGAACACCCTGCTCAAACAGAGGGATGCTATGTCAGCTATCTGGCTATGACTATCCAACACATGGAACTCTTCCAAGTCAAGGTAAGCTTTTGGTTTTACTAATTTAATTCCAGCGGGGCCTGCCGGTGTAACTGCTTACTGACTGTACACTAACGTTACTGTATTATTGAAGTGGGTTTACTAACGTGTTAGTTCAATTAGCTATGCTGACTATGACGTTACTTTAGCTAATATGTGACAACGATGTTGCTGTGTGTAGAGGTTTGGCTTGATGTGCTGTGCATTGAAGTCCAGAAGCAAAGGGAAGAGGTGAGAGGAGAGTGCATAGATGCTAGAATGATTACAATGTGCCTGCTATGTAAGTGAACTGTGTTAACGCATGGTCAGGGGTGTGTGTATTCATTCCACCTATTCTGTTGAAAAGAAATCTTAAAACGAAAGCAAACTGAACAAAACAGGGATAAACATACCTGAATTTGTCCAACAGAAACTCTAGTTTGCAACTGTTGGACTAATGATTACACCCTATATCAGCAAGCATGAGTGTGCAAGGCTGTATTGAATGTCACTGTCTGTCACCTCATTTGTCTCTTGACCTGTGTGCAATTCATAGGCTAGGTTGTAGCAACCTCATGATGAGTATAGGGAAAATTTTAGTATCATGTAGTAGCCTAAACCTATTGCTGTTACATTGAACTGGGTGAATGGAATATGAATGACAGTCATCCAATTTGCTGTAATAAAATAAGGCCAAGATCATGGGAAAAAAAACACTCTTAAACGGCTCTGACCGCCACTGTTGGCAATGACATTGCAATATAGTGTATCATATAAAGCCTGAATAGCCTAACATAGCAGAAATCCCTGAGTAAACATTTGCATGAAGTTGTAGGCTATGCTATACGTTCAGCCTGTAGCCTAATAGTTGTCTCATAAAGGGCTCGTCAGGAGCAATAGACTCTCTCTGAATTTCTGTGACATTCAGAAAACCTAATCAACAAACTAGTGCGTTGTGTCCCAGTGCAACATTGTATCCATGAGCACCTGGGGTATTTTTATGTGTAACCGTGAGAAAGAAAGTGATGGTTTGCATTGCAACGTCATCATTGCTCAACCCGCTGCAATTGATGCATTTAAAAGACTGCATGCCTTCAAGCGTGCTACCGACACAACAATACTCCTACAGCTATGAGCTATTTGAGCTCGAATCGGACGTTATTGGAGCCACGCACATCCCATACATTAACAACATAAAGCTGCACTCACTCAATGAAGTAGCTGGCCCCCTCGTCCGAGAATCCTTCTTCCCATCCCAGTGGTAAATCTAAAACATGAATACAATGGGCTGCGTGAATCTATACATATCTAGATGTGGTAGGCTAAAGCACAATGTGTACAGCAGTCATGAAATATCGTATTATTAATTCCTGCGCGTACCTGATCGTATCATGTGTCCAGAGTTGACAGGTTCACTCGTACGAGGATGGAGCCAAGTAGTGCTGTGAGTTTTATCACTGAAAGAAAGACACCTGTTACTGGACGAGGATAACGTGAATAACTGCGCAATTAACCCGTTTCATCAGTAAAACTTAAAGTTAAATCATCACAGTGCATGCTCACCTGATGAAGAAGACCCTGCCATCTCGATAAACTCCATAGGACCAGTGGTCAGGTAGAGTGTCCCGCCCGAGCGGTGCCGCCATGATTCCGGCTTCTTGTTCAAGCTATTTCATGCTCTAATCCCCTCCGCAGAGTTTTCAGACCAATGATCACCGCTAGGGCTGTATACTTTTAAAGGGGAAGACCAAACTTGTAAAAAAGTCCTAAAGCCAGCGCGTCTTTGTGCCACTTTTAGCCGACGAAAAGGGGGGTAGACATTCCAAAGCGTGCGTGGTTGGCTGTGGTTGAATCTAATGCATGGTTCTCCAATTCAGTTCAATCAAGCGCAGTATTGTTATGCATCACAAGGGTGCAGCTACAGTAATTACACATAAGGAATGCGTTGAAAATATTTCAGCATTAGCACCCTGTTATTTGAGAAGATTAACATTCCTAAACAATAGTCCGTCACACGTAAATTCCAAAACTCAACTGAACGATTTTTCCTGCAGTAATGACGTCACGCACAGTAGCCTAAACTACAAATTATATAGCATTTCCTGATGAATCTAAGATAGCCTTTAAGCCTATGGCCTGTGGAACATACAGGTAGCTGGCAAAAAAATAAAGACAACACCAACATATAGTGTCTAAATAGGGCGTTGGTCCACCACGAGCCGCCAGAACGGCTTCAATGCGCCTTAGCATAGATGTGTTTGGATCTCTATTGGAGGGATGCGATATTCCATTATTTAGTGTTTTGTTGATGGTGGGGGAAGCCCAGGTTCATAATCTCCCATACAGTATTCACACCAATCGATTTTTTTCCACAATTTGTTACGTTGCAGCCTTAATCTAAAATTGATTAAATTATTTTTTCCACTCATAAATCTACACATAATATTCCATAATGACAAAGCATTATACTCCATTGTTAAGAATTAAAAACATAAATATCTTATTTACATAAGTGTTCATACCATTTGCTATGATTCTCGAAATTGAGCTCAGGTGCATCCTGACCATCCTTGAGATGTTTCTACAACTTGATTGGAATCCACCGGTGCAAAATGCAATTGATTGGACATAATTTGGAAAGCAACACACCTGTCTATATAAGGTCCCACAGTAGACAGTGCATGTCAGAGCAAAAACCAAGCCATGAGGTCAAAAGGAATTGTCCGTAGAGCTCCGAGACAGATCTGGGGAAGGGTAACAAAAAATGTCTGCAGCATTGAAGTACACAATGGCCTCCATCATTCTTAAATGGAAGAAGTTTGGAACCACCAAGACTCTTCCTAGAGCTGGCTGCCCTGTGGAGGTGGGACAACCGTCTTTGCAGTACTCCTCCAATCAGGCCTTTATGGTAGAGTAGCCAGACGGAAGCCACTCCTCAGTAAAAGGCACATGACAACCCACTTGGAGTTTGCCAAAAGGCACCTTATGACCATGAAGAACAAGATTCTCTGGTCTGATGAAACCAAGATTGAACTCTTTTGCCTGAATGCCAAGCTTCACGTCTGGAGGAAACCTGGCACCATCGCTACGGTGAAGCATGGTGGTGGCAGCATCATGCTGTGGGTATGTTTTTCAGCGGCAGGGACTGGGAGACTAGTCAGGATCGAGGGAAGGATGAACAGAGCAAAGTACAGAGAGATGCTTGATGAAAACCTTCTCCAGAGTGCTCAGGACCTCCGACTGGGATGAAGTTTCACCTTCCAACATGACAACAACCCTAAGTACACAGACAAGAAAGGCTTTGGGACAAGTCTCTGGATGTACTTGAGTGGGCCAGCCAGAGCCAGGACTTGAACCTGATCGAACATTTCTGGAGATAGCTGAAAATAGCTGTGCAGCAAAGCTCCCAATCCAACCTGACAGAGCTTGAGAGGATCTGCAGAGAAAAATGGGAGAAACTCCCCAAATACAGGTGTGCCAAACTTGTAGCGTCCTACCCAAGAAAATTCAAGGCTGTAATCGCTGCCAAAGGTGCTTCAACAAAGTACTGAGTAAAAGGTCTGAATACTTATCTAAACTTTTTCAAAGTCACTGAGATCTCTTCTTCCAACCATGGCTAGCCAAAATAATGGCCAACATTTTTATACATGACCCTAAGCATGAAGGGATGTTAGTTGCTTAATTTACTCAGAAACCACATGTATGTGTGGAAGTAATGCTTTTAATATACTTTGTATCCCTCATTTACTCAAGAGTTTGCTTTATTTTGGCAGTTACCTGTAAGGGTATGGAACATTTGTGCCACTTTCACGTGGTAGTCGGAAATTAATTTCTGACTTGCTAATTGGTTGTAGTATAGACTTGCCGCCAGGGGTTTCATGCACCCCAAAAATCTGAGGCACAAAGTAGGTGAGGAAGTCTTGGGGGTGGTCCAGAAGGGGGGCATTTTTCAAACACCTGAAACAGCATTTTCCTGCAATTTAGAGCCATAATCATTATACTTAATTCTGTCAAATATGTATTTTTTCTGCATATCTATGCATACTTCTTGAGCTGTCTGTATCATCCTGACTTGTGCTAAAAAATAAAATTAAGAAACCTGCTAATTTGCATTTCTGCTCAAATCTGTGTAAAAGATTGAAAGGAATGTGTCTTATTCAGTACATTGTTATTGCTTGCTTTTCTAAAGTCTACCAACCTTGCCAGCAGACATGCCAGCAGACATGCCAGCTAAGATATTTAGACAATCTCTAACTTGATAGCCTGAAATGGCTTCTTGGTAGGTAGTTACAGGGTTGGGAGATTGGGAACCTATCTGGGCTAGTTAAAGCCAACTTCATAAAATTGCTAGGTGGCTACTACAGAGAAACTACAGGACAAATCTGATGGGCATGATGCTTCTGCGTACCGCTTTCAACTAGTTAGCAAGTAGTACGTTTCCTAGTTACAACCAGCACGTGAACGCGACATATGTACAGTGGGGCAAAAAAGTATTTAGTCAGCCACCAATTGTGCAAGTTCTCCCACTTAAAAAGATGAGAGAGGCCTGTAATTTTCATCATAGGTACACTTCAACTATGACAGACAAAATGAGAAAAAAAATTCCAGAAAATCGCATTGTAGGATTTTTTTTTGGAATTTATTTGCAAATTATGGTGGAAAATAAGTATTTGGTCACCTACAAACAAGCAAGATTTCTGTCTCTCACAGACCTGTAACTTCTTCTTTAAGAGGCTCCTCTGTCCTCCACTCGTTACCTGTATTAATGGCACCTGTTTGAGCTTGTTATCAGTATAAAAGACACCTGTCCACAACCTCAAACAGTCACACTCCAAACTCCACTATGGCCAAGACCAAAGAGCTGTCGAAGGACACCAGAAACAAAATTGTAGACCTGCACCAGGCTGGGAAGACTGAATCTGCAATAGGTAAGCAGCTTGGTTTGAAGAAATCCACTGTGGGAGCAATTATTAGGAAATGGAAGACATACAAGATCACTGATAATCTCCCTCGATCTGGGGCTCCACGCAAGATCTCACCCCGTGGGTTCAAAATGAACACAAGAACGGTGAGCAAAAATCCCAGAACCACACGGGGGGACCTATTGAATGACCTGCAGAGAGCTGGGACCAAAGAAACAAAGCCTACCATCAGTAACACACTACGCCGCCAGGGACTCATCCTGCAGTGCCAGACGTGTCCCCCTGCTTAAGCCAGTACATGTCCAGGCCCGTCTGAAGTTTGCTAGAGAGCATTTGGATGATCCAGAAGAAGATTGGGAGAATGTCATATGGTCAGATGAAACCAAAATATAACTTTTTGGTAAAACCTCAACTCGTCGTGTTTGGAGGACAAAGAATGCTGAGTTGCATCCAAAGAACACCATACCTACTGTGAAGCATGGGGGTGGAAACATCATGCTTTGGGGCTGTTTTTCTGCAAAGGGACCAGGACGACTGATCCGTGTAAAGGAAAGAATGAATGGGGCCATGTATCGTGAGATTTTGAGTGAAAACCTCCTTCAATCAGCAAGGGCATTGAAGATGAAACATGGCTGGGTCTTTCAGCATGACAATGATCCCAAACACACCGCCCGGGCAACGAAGTAGTGGCTTCGTAAGAAGCATTTCAAGGTCCTGGAGTGGCCTAGCCAGTCTCCAGATCTCAACCCCATAGAAAATCTTTGGAGGGAGTTGAAAGTCCGTGTTGCCCAGCATCAGCCCCAAAACATCACTGCTCTAGAGGAGATCTGCATGGAGCAATGGGCCAAAATACCAGCAACAGTGTGTGAAAACCTTGTGAAAACTTACAGAAAACGTTTGACCTCTGTCTTTGCCAACAAAGGGTATATAACAAAGTATTGAGATAAACTTTGTTATTGACCAAATACTTATTTTCCACCATAATCTGCAAATAAATTCATAAAAAATCCTACAATGTGATTTTCTGGATTTTTTTTTCTCATTTTGTCTGGCATAGTTGAAGTGTACCTATGATGAACACTGGACACTGTCACGTTCGTCGGATGAATTAGACCAAGGTGCAGTGTGGTAGGCGAACATCTTACTTTATTACAAATGAACACCGAAAAAACAACAAAATACAAAACAAATGTAAAATTCTGCAGGCTACACAGCACCTATACAAAATCAAGATCCCACAAACTAAAGGGGGAAAAAAAGGCTGCCTAAGTATGATCCCCAATCAGAGACAACGATAGACTCTGATTTGGAACCATACCAGGCCAATCAAAGAAATAGGAAAACTAGAATGCCCACCCAAATCACACCCCGACCGATGATCCCCAATCAGAGACAACGATAGACTCTGATTTGGAACCATACCAGGCCAAACAAAGAAATAGGAAAACTAGAATGCCCACCCAAATCACTCCCGACCTAACCAAATAGAGAAATAAAAAGGCTCTCTAAGGTCAGGGTGTGACAGGCACATGATACGATTGTGCTTCCTTCTAGTGTGGTGAAAAATACATAGCACAAACTATTCAACATGGTCTGCAAAATGAGTCTCTCTATCTTTCAGATTAAATGTACAGATGTAGGATCTTAATTTGAGCATACAGCAGGAAATGTGAATTATGTGGATTATAATTTATGGACATTTTTGTAGAGGTTCATACATTTTTCGTTAGGACAAATCAAGTCTGGTAATATAAAAGTGGAAATGACTAACTTTAGAAGCATTTTAAACTCAAATAGGGTGAATTCGGAATGAGTGGGACATCATATAAACTGGGACAGCTTAATCCTGACGTGTTTATTTATTGGTCTGACAAGAGAAAATCAAAACTATTGTTACTATGCCTTTGCAGAGAAATAGGGTTGGAAACTTTCCGGTAAATTTCTGGAAATTTTCCATGGGAAGTTAAGCCCTGGAATTTGGGGAATTTTGCTTAAATTCATCAAATAAATTAGCTTATAACAGTGAACCTTTTTTGTGGGTTACACATGGCAATTCTAGGTCTTTGGTTAAACTATCCCCAATTCAATGGAATTGCAACTCTCTGCATGCACAGTGCATTCTTCCATCACATGTACAGTTGATTCTCAAGATCTTGCACACTAATGAGATGCTATTGAGCCCACACTACTACATTGTCTGAGCCAAGGACTACATGCTTTCTGGTCAATTTTGATTACAGTACTGGATGGGGTGAATATATTTTATACGACATACATTATTTTTTGTTAACTAGTAAATAGTAGCCTACAGCAAAAGTGTGTTTAAATAATTTCTAACTTGTTAACAATTTCTGCTAGTTAGTTTTTGCTACCATGTGGGGTTTAGATTACTTGAGCCTGCTAACTGAAGAGTGTTAATTCACCTGTTTCCATACATGTTTCATTTTAAAACATTTATCTTACAAAGGAGTTGTTTAATCTAACTCCTTAACTATTTATCTGTACATGGAATTGTATTTTTTTAAACTAATTTCTTTCTAATCTTTACAAGAAAATGCCACGGGCACTATCTGATGTGTGGAGATATTTCACTGCAGCTAATGTAGAAGGAAAAGCTGTGTACATTTGCAAATGTTGTGCCTAATCATATGTGAAGAATGCAACAAAGATGCAGAATCATCTGGCCAAGTGCATAAAGTTCCCTCAGCGCTCACAACAAGCAACCTCTGACAAAAGTATTTTTACCTCTATTCGAGGTGAAAATGATGAATCAGACACCTTATCGATAGCAACAGCTCATGGTCCTCCTGGAAACAGAAATGCTGATGAATGTATTGCTCGAGCTGTGTATGCAACTGGTTCCCCTCTGATGCTCACAGGCAATGTGTATTGGAAGAGATTTCTGAATGTTCTTCGCCCAGCATACACCCTTCCAACCAGACATCCTTTATCTACTAATTTGCTGGATGCAGAGTTCAACAGAGTTCAAGTGAAGGTCAAGCAAATCATAGGGAAAGCAGACTGTATTGCAATCCTCAATGATGGGTGGTTGAATGTTCGAGGGCAAGGAATAATTAACTACATCATCTCCACTCCTCAACCAGTATTCTACAAGAGCACAGACACACCAGTCTCTACATTGCAGATGAGCTGAAGACAGTCATCAATGACCTTGGACCACAGAAGGTATTTGAACTGGTGACAGACAATGCAATCACATCACACCCATTGGCTGTGCTGCTCATGCATTGAATGTGCTCCTCAAGGACATCATGGCACTGAAATCAATGGATACATTCTACAAGAGAGCCAAGGAAATGGTTAGGTATGTGAAGGGTCATCAAGTTATAGCAGCAATCTACCTCACCAAGCAAAGTGAGAAGAATAAGAGAACCACATTGAAGCTGCCCAGCAACACCCGTTGGTTGGGGTGGTGTTGTCATCATGTTTGACAGTCTCTTTGTGGGGAAGAAGTCTCTCCATGAAATGGCCATATCATAGTCTGCTGAAATGGACAGCCCCATCAAGAGGATGCTCCTGGATGATGTATTTTTGGAGAGAGTGGTAAGCAGCCTGAAACTCCTGAAAAATATATAGCAGTAGCCATTGCACGGATTGAGGGAGACAGTGCCATCCGGTCTGACTCTGCTTGCAGATGTAAGAGAAGAAATCCGTACTGCCCTGCTCACTTCACTGTTGATCCAAGCAGAGGAAACTGCAGTTCTGAAATGCATCAAAAAGCGTGAAGACTTCTGCCTGAAGCCCATACATGCCACAGCGTACATGTTGGACCCCAAGTATGCTGGCAAGAGCATCCTGTCTGGTGCAGAGATCAACAAGTTCTATGGTGTCATCACTACTGTGGCTCGCCACCTTGGCCTGGTTGAGGGCAAGTTTCTTGGCAGTCTGGCGACAATTGTCAATACAATTGTCTACTTATGATAAGGTAAAAGGTTTATGTCACCATATGGTATGGTAAATATATCCACTGCAAAAACAACATCTACATTTAAATGGTATTAATATTAATTCCCGTTAATTCCCATGGAAAGTTTTCAGCTCTGAATATTCCCCAAAATGTGCAAGCCTACAGAGAAATCACATGATCAGAATCACATCACTTAATTGTGGGGTGAGCTTCAAACAGGAAGCTCACCCCACGACGCACACAGTAAGATCAGTGACAATTATTTTTCTCCGCTCATTTTTTAAATTGAATTAAAATGGCTATAATTTTGACTCATCAGCACCCTCAGCACCCTTACTTCCCATGGCTATGGCAACATCTTGAGAATTTCAGAAATGTATCATGTGTAGGACTAATATTTTGGATAGATGTTGAAAGAGGTTACAGAAAGATTCTCAACAACAAAAGAGTGATGAAATCTACATCGGTATAGGCTATGCAAATCTGTATTTCTTTAACGGTAAATATTGCCTGAAGCTGCACTGTCAAAATTGGATACGGACAGAAATTTCCTAAAATATGCATCTGGCTGTGCTGTAATGGGACTATTATCCCATGCCTTACATTGTCCTCACAGTCCTCACACCCCAGGTCCAGCAGCTATCAGGTTTCTCTGAGTGAGAGACTTCCCAGTAACAAAAATACACTGACATGGCAGGACCTCTCTCAAGAGCAGGGCAAGTTCACATAAAAAGAAGCAACTGCTCAGGAGGCCATTGTTGTCATCAGAGAAAGGCTATAAATAGCCAGCTTTATTGTGTGGTATGGCTGACAATATGTTAAATAGCAGTAAGTGAATTAATGATGCATCTACAATCCGACTCAATCTGTGTGTGTATGTGACAATGTGTGTGATAGTGTGTGTGGCATGTACACACAAAGCTGGTTTAGCTGTGGATCTGTTAGCTTCACGTCTCTCTCACTGGCGCTGCAGGCCTTAAGGACAGAGACCCTTCCCAACCATGACACATTACAATAATGCTTACACTGCATCAAACAGACCTGCCCAATTTCCTGATGCTGCCCATAAATTCAACTTGGGGTGTGAGGCAAAGCTCAAAGTCACAGTACAAAGTAGAGCAGCCTACATCTCCATAAGTAAAGAGGGAAAAGAGCTGTATCACTGGACATCAAAAAAGGAAGACAACATATAATGTCTGGCCTCTTTCCAATGTATTTATGACAACCTTTATTTTTACTATAGCCATTTGAATGCACGTATTCCTCATGATTCAGAATGAGTGGATTACATCTCAATATATATGGGGTGGCAGGTAGCCTAGTGGTTAGAGCGTTGGACTAGGAACCGTAAAGGTTGCTAGATCGAATTCCTGAGCTGACAAGGTAAAAATCTGTTGTTCTGCCCTGAACAAGGCAGTTAACCCACTGTTCCTAGGCTGTCATTGTAAATAAGAATTTGTTTTTCACTGACTTGCCTAGTTAAATAAAAAAATAGTACTGCCATCAGGCTTTTTAATTTCTTTTTACCAATGCAATGTTTTATCTAAAAATGTTCTTACTGAACAGTCTCCTGGTCCAATACATTTTTAAAAGGACTAAAAGAAGATAAATAACTCTCCATATCCTCGTGGGCTTCCTGTTAGGTAAAGGTTATCAATCTCCTTCCTTCCTGGACTAAAACAACCCAGAGTACACTCCCAGGGAGCAGAAAGCATCAAACATCCCACTGCAATATAAATATTTGATCACTGAATCCCTATTGAGGAGGCTTTGCTGGCCTGTCCCCCATTGGTTTGATGTACTGTTACTCTGGAATGATGGTGTGAAATCAAACACGCTTCTTCTCCAAATCTTATTGACTACAGGTATTATACATCAAATGAGCTCTTTTTGAAAACCTGCCTTGATGATCACTGCTTTGCGTGATATATTGTTGTCTCTACCTTCTTTCCTTTGTGCTGTTGTCTGTGCCCGATAATGTTTGTGCCATGTTTTGTGCTGATACCATGTCGTGCTGCTACCATGTTGTTGTCATGTTGTGTTGCTACCATGCTGTGTTGTGTGTTGCTGCCATGCTATGTTGTTGTCTTAGGTCTCTCTTTATGTAGTGTTGTGGTGTCTCTCTTGTCGTGATGTGTGTTTTGTCCTATATTTTTATCTTTAATCCCAGCCCCTGACCCGCAGGAGGCCTTTTGCCAGGCCGTTATTGTAAATAAGAATTTGTTCTTAACTGACTTGCCTAGTTAAATACATTTTAAATCAAATGTAAAATTAAAACAAACTAAGCCAAAAGTTTGAGGTCGTGTTTCCGTAGTGGTGGTGATCTGTCTTCATTGTTGACTCTGCAAACAATAGATGAAGTTAGGTGAGCCAAATATCATGCTAATGTTAATTTTATTGTATCAGTATAACACACACAAATAAGCATTTGAAAATAACTTTTGTAAATATCAATGGAACATAAAGAATAACTGATTGTTGCTGATGAGTGACAGGAACTCTGAGTGGTGACGTTATACCGTGTTCACATGCTAGTCGGAACTAGGAATCTCAGAAATGTCCATTGTGGCACGTGTATAACTACAACCAGTTAGCAAGAGTTGGATATTTCTGCATTTCCTACTTCCTTCTAGCACATAAACGCTGCATTAGGCATTCAAAGCAAGGCTGCTGAGGGAGAGGGCCAGCGATGAGAGGTTGACAGCTCTCCGATCCCATAGGACCACAGTTATAGAGTCCTTTGTCAGGAGAGTTGTCCATCTGCCTTTCTCATTCCACTGAATCCCTCTGCAGCAACTCAGTCCTGGAGACACACCACAAACTATGAATAACTGTATCTGCAAGTAGCAGTCTGAGGAGGAAAAAACATGAGCATTTTAACTAGGATCAGTCGCTGTACTGCACTAAGTCATCTACACTGGGGTGGTGTGCATTCACCGAAAGCATTTCAGACAGAGAAAAACTCCAAACCATGAACCCTGGGGCAGAGGGGGAAATAAGACTGCAGTCCCCAGTCAACCTTTCTCCACTATTCTCTCTCTCTCCCTCTAACACACACGGTAGTGATGCACAGTCCTGCACAGCTCTGCAGTATAGGCGCTGCTGCTGATTCCTGCCTCTCCACTGCCAGAGGCTCACAATGCAGCAAGGTGACTCAATGTTATCGTCCTCTCCTAGGAGGCAGCAACTCCGGCTGAATCAGTGCTAGCTGAAGGGGCTCTGCAGCAAATGCAATAAAGATCTTATAGGCAATCTGATATATCACACCAAGATGGCATTTCACTCCTCAGGCACTAAAACCATGCCCCTGTCTAACACAGATACTGATACACCAAGATATACTGATACAAAATCAATATGTGTGACATCTTCATTACCTGTTATTCTTTTAGCAGAATAAAGCTAGCCTCAGTAATGCATGATAAATCTCCAGAAAAAAAGATCACAGAACAGCTCACCCCTTAGTAATGCTTCTATTTATAGGCTCCTGCTTTCAAGGAACTTTAGGGGCCATAATGGTAATATGATCTTATGTTTTCTTTGATGACTGACAGCCAAAATGTACAGATATCTAAACCAGAGGCTATCAAATATTTACAATGATTAATGACAAATTAAATATGAATTATTATAGCCATTTGAATGCACGTATTCCTCATGATTCAAAAGGAGTGGATTACATCTCAACATTCACAGCTCAAAAAATAAAGGGAACACTAAAATAACACATCCTAGATCTGAATGAATGAAATATTCTTATTAAATACTTGTTTCTTTACATAGTTGAATGTGCTGACAACAAAATCACACAAAAAGTATCAATGGAAATCAAATTTATCAACCCATGGAGGTCTGGATTTGGAGTCACACTCAAAATTAAAGTGGAAAACCACACTACAGGCTGATCCAACTTTGATGTAATGTCCTTAAAACAAGTCAAAATGAGGCTCAGTAGTGTGTGTGGCCTCCACGTGCCTGTATGACCTCCCTACAACGCCTGGGCATGCTCCTGATGAGGTGGCGGATGGTCTCCTGAGGGATCTCCTCCCAGACCTGGACTAAAGCATCCGCCAACTCCTGGACAGTCTGTGGTGCAACGTGGCGTTGGTGGATGGAGCGAGACATGATGTCCCAGATGTGCTCAATTGGATTCAGGTCTGGGGAATGGGCGGGCCCGTCCATAGCATCAATGCCTTCCTCTTGCAGGAACTGCTGACACACTCCAGCCACATGAGGTCTAGCATTGTCTCGCATTAGGAGGAACCCAGGGCCAACCGCACCAGCATATGGTCTCACAAGGGGTCTGAGGATCTCATCTCGGTACCTAATGGCATTCAGGCTACCTCTGGCGAGCACATGGAGGGCTGTGCGGCCCCCAAATAAATGCCACCCCACACCATGACTGACCCACCGCCAAACCGGTCATGCTGGAGGATGTTGCAGGCAGCAGAACGTTCTCCGCGACGTCTCCAGACTGTCACGTCTGTCACGTGCTCAGTGTGAACCTGCTTTCATCTGTGAAGAGCACAGGGCACCAGTGGCGAATTTCCCAATCTTGGTGTTCTCTGGCAAATGCCAAACGTCCTGCACGGTGTTGGGCTGTAAGCACAACCCCCACCTGTGGATGTCGGGCCCTCATACCACCCTCATGGAGTCAGTTTTTGTCCGTTTGAGCAGTTACGTGCACATTTGTGGCCTGCTGGAGGTCATTTTGCAGGGCTCTGGCAGTGCTCCTCCTACTCCTCCTTGCACAAAGGCGGGGGTAGCGGTCCTGCTGCTGGTAGCGGTCCTGCTGTTGCCCTCCTCCACATCTCCTGATGTACTGGCCTGTCTCCTGGTAGCGCCTCCATGCTCTGGACACTACGCTGACAGACACAGCAAACCTTCTTGCCACAGCTCGCATTGATGTGCCATCCTGGATGAGCTGCACTACCTGAGCCACTTGTGTGGGTTGTAGACTCCGTCTCATGCTACCACTAGAGTGAAAGCACCGCCAGCATTCAAAAGTGACCAAAACATCAGCCAGGAAGCATAGGAACTGAGAAGTGGTCTGTGGTCCCCACCTGCAGAACCACTCCTTTATTGGGGGTGTCTTGCTAATTGCCTATAATTTCCACCTGTTGTCTATTCCATTTGCACAACAGCATGTGAAATTTGTCAATCAATGTTGCTTCCTAAGTGGACAGTTTGATTTCACAGAAGTGTGATTGACTTGGAGTTACATTGTGTTGTTTAAGTATTCCCTTTATTTTTTTGAGCGGTGTATATGGGGTGGCAGGTAGCCTAGTGGTTAGAGCGTTGGACTAGTAACCGAAAGGTTGCTAGATGGAATTCCTGAGCTGACAAGGTAAAAATCTGTCGTTCTGCCTTGGACAAGGCAGTTAACCCACTGTTCCCAATGTAAATAAGAATTTGTTTTTCACTGACTTGCCTAGTTAAATAAAAAACAGTACTGCCATCAGGCTTTTGAAGTCACATAAGCAGACTAGTCTAATCAAATAAATAATACTTCAGGGGGAGATGACTCATGACATTGAATAAAAGTTGGTGTTGAAGTGAATCATCTTCTGGCAGGTGTATGGTTCCATCTGGATGAAGAGAAAGTACAGCTTCCAGGTCCTGCACTTAAGTCTCCCCAGATGGGCCAAGTGAGCAGGACTGCTGGGTGAGAGGTTAGGCTCCATTAATCAGACTCCTGCTTCCTAGCAGTCTTAAGGATTGTGGGTTTATGAGACGGCTGGTGATGAAGAGTAGTCTTTGTGGCCCGTGGTGCACCATCATCCCATGATAAATGTACCAGTTGCATGTGCAAAGACATGCCTGCTGAACTCACAAACATGTACCATCAAAAGAAGTTCAGGCATTTAGCCTTTAAAGGCATAACTTTGGTTGTGTAATTCATTAAATGCTGCCCTCTTGTGGTAAAATTGTACATTATGACTGAACGCTTCAATACAGTAGCACTTCATCATTAAACCATCAATACATTCATTTAGCCTCTAAATGCCAAACAAAGGTTTCTCATTGATTGCATGTGGAGGCCCAGTGTTAGATCACGTCTCCACCAATCCCCCCCCCTACTGCAAGTCAGAGCTGGGAGGAAGCCTGGAGAGCACAGCACTCTTTACACCACTGCACCAGGTTGCCTAGGAACCAGAGCCTCTCCATCCAATTATATAGACCACATTTAATAAGGTAACAATGATTCTACGCTTAAGTGTTGATATAATTCAAATTACTTTGAAATACTAAGGAAAGGTTTATTCAATTAAAACAAATAAATTATTTAGCCATTTATGCAATAAGGCATTTTACTTTCTCCAGGGATTTTTCTAACCACACAAAAATATAATTGCAACAATTTAAAAGATATTACAGAGGATGCTCTTATGTAATAAGTCAATTGAAATAAATTCATTAAGCCCTAATCTATGATTTTCACATGCCCAGGTTGAGGCATGGCCATGGGCCCACCCACTTGGGAGCCAAATCTAGCCAATCAGAATGAGTTTCTACCCACAAGGGTTTTAGTAGACAGAAATACTCATCAGCACCCGCCCCAGACAATACCACATGTTATGCAGCCAGATGTCAAATTCCTGGGCTTGTGTGCTTACATGTGGCCTGAGGTTGAGGCCAGTTGGTTGTACTGCCAAACCATGGTAGAGAAATTAACATTAAATTCTCACAACAGCTCTATTTAACATTCCTGCAGTAAGCATGCCAGTTGTACACTCCCTCAAGTTGAGACATCTGTAGCATTGTACTGACAAAACTGCACATTTATTGGGTCCTTCTGTCTCCAGCACAAGGTGCACCTGTGTAATCATGTTTAATCAGCTTCTTGATAGGTCGCACTTTTCAGGTGGATGGATTGTCTTGCAAATGAGAAATGATAACAGGGATGTAAAAAAAAAAAAAAAGTGCACACAAAATTGAGAAATAAGCATTTTGTGCCTATTGAACATTTCTGAGATCTATTTCAGCTCATGAATCAAGAAACCAACACTTTAGAGGTTTATATTTTTCACTATAAGTACTATAGCCACCCTTTATAGAACTCATCCTCTAAAACAAAAACACAGCAGACAAGATCCTTCCAAATGGATCTTTATTTGTGAAAATGACTTATGCCACCAGAGCAGAAGCAGTAGAGGATTCGCTGTGGATCAAAAGGGAAAAGGAATTAGTAATGTAAAGGTCTGTAATCAACTAATACGTTGAGCACCAATTTTAACAACTAACAATAGAAGCAGTCGTATGGTTGATGATCAACCAGTGAACATTTGTTAGTATATACTCTCAGCCTGCTCAAGACAGCTAATTATCCAGTTTAGGTAATGCCTATGGCAATTGGTAAGAATTAACTAGAACCACTGAGTGGCAGGGAGATAGATGTATGAAGGGGACTGGCAGGTTGGCACAGAACAGCCACTCTGCTAATTTACCTCCAAGGTTTATCTAGCACATAAGAAATATCTCATCTCTTAGAAGGGAAGAACAAGACAATGAAGTGTGCCATTTAGTGAACAAACTGAAAATATTAATATAGTAGGTACTATGCCTTCATGCTGGCTTGCTCTCCCTAAAGTCAATAAAGCAGTGAAGAGGTACTACGTACTACTTCCAGTTGGGAGCAAGAACTCTCTTGGTCTTGTAGTAACGGGCCAATCTGTGGATTCTGCTTTCAGTGAGAATCAGACGGAACTTGGCATCCTTGTCCTGAAAGAAAAAAATAAGCTATAGTTAAACAGCCCTTCGACATAGTCAAAAATCTCAAAATCGGTCAATGGCAAATGCAGGTATTACAATTTTCAGTTAACTTGTGCACTACATGGTTTGCCTCCCCAGTCATGGCCCAGGGGCTCTGGGAAGACGTAGGAATATGCAGGACGCCGTCCCCACCAGCCCAAAGGCTGGGAACAGGCTTGCTGTACAATGTTGTGGAACGGGACTGTACATCATGGCACTGTATAGTGCTACGCTCCCATAAGCCACTTGGACAGAGCCATGCAAGAGCAACCTCACCGGATATCCACATTGAACATCAATCAATCAATCAATAAATTTTTACGGCAAGGCACAATTTAGTTGGATTTTCAAACATTAAGTTTTGCTTGAGATGCTGGTGGTTTAACTTAAGGTATAGGGGGCAGCATTTTTACTTTTGGATAAATAGCGTGCCCAATTTCAACTTCCTGCTACTCATGCCAGGAATATAAAATATGCATATTATTAGTAGATTTGGATAGAAAACACTGAAGTTTCTAAAACTGTTTGAATCATGTCTGTGAGTATAACAGAACTTATGTAGCAGGCAAAACCCAGAGGACTAACCATTCAGAATTTTTTTTTTTTGGTCTCTGTTCACTGAGTTTTCATTGGCAAATTATATTTCTTAGGAACCTGTTTTCAGTTCCTACTGCTTCCACTGGATGTCACCAGTCTTTGGAATTTGGTTGAGGCTTCATTTGTGCAATGAAGTAGGCCATCTAGGAACTGGGTAACACTGTTGAGAGTGCGCAAGACGTGAAAAGTAGCATGGTTTGTTGTCTTCCTGTATTGAACACAGATAGACCCATCAAAATTTTATTGATTATTAACGTTTAAAAATACCCAAAGTGTATTACAAAAGTAGTTTGAAATATTTTGGCAAAGTTTAGGCAACTTTTGAAATATTTTGTAGTGACGTTGCATTTTTTGGAAGCTGTTTTTTTTCTGGATCAAACGTGTCAAATAAATGGACATTTGGATATATATGGACGGAATTAATTGAACAAAAGGACCAATTGTGATGTTTATGGGACATATTGGAGTGCCAACAAAAGAAGCTCGTCAAAGGTAATGCATGTTTTATTTTTAATTTCTGCGTTTTGTGTAGCACCTACAGGGTTGAAATATGCTACCCTCTGTTTACTATTGGGCTATCATCAGATAATAGCTTCTTATGCTTTCGTCGAAAAGCCTTCTGACATGTTGGCTGGATTCACAACGAGTGTAGCTTTAATTGAGTATCTTACATGTGATTCAATGAAAGTTTTTTGCCCAAGTGGGACGCAACTGTCCCCAATATCATAAGAAGTTAACAGTCTCTTCCCTCCCTGGAAGTTAACTGGAGACAAACATCTAGAGGCCATTACCTTTCTGTTCCTCTCCAGATGCTTCCTTATAGCAACAGCCTTCTTGATGAGGTGGTACAGATCCTCAGGCAGGTCAGGGGCCAGGCCCTTGGACTTGAGGATCCTCAGGATCTTGTTTCCAGTGACGAAGCGCACCTGGGCAACACCATGAGAGTCCCTAAGGATCACACCTGGAGAGAGAACAGTAGTATCAGCCTTTTCTAACTTACGTCTCCTGGTAGCTTCCCCTCTGTGGTTTGTACTTTGTGTAGGGGTCAGCCAAACTCGAAATGATTTGGTTGTAGAAAAATACAGAATACTTTCTATTTTTGTTCTAAGCGGATGGAGAGGAAAAGAATGTGAGTAACAATATGCATAGGACTAAGACTGGGTAAATAATCTGGAATGATAATGTTGAACCTTGAATTCACTTTCAATGGCACAGCAGCTTCAGGGAAAGGCGACAAGGTACATGTTGATTTTAGCACACCTGACAAAATCATACCATTCATTTGATATGGCCTTTGGGTTAGGGTGCATAAGTCATTGTCTTCTCAGTTCATAATGTGGAAATCTTATGGAAAGCGCTGGACAGCATACAAATTAACAAGGTACTTACCAATCTGAGAGGGAGAAAGACCCTTCTTGGCGAGCTTGAAGATCTGCTCTTTGACGTCATCAGATGTAACCTTCAGCCACTGTAGAACAACATTTCAGAGGTTGAGAGACTGATGATGTCCCCTTTGTCCACTGAGCCTTCTATTCACAGGAGTGATCATTTGTAGTTTAAGTTTGGTATTTAGCTAAGACTCTGCAATATGACATGTGCATTCCAGTGAAAGTTGTATCAATGATGATATAATGGCAAACCATGTAGTCACATTACTAGGTTGACCAGATTCATTAACATATCTTACAAACAGATAGCAAGACGCCAGTTGACCATCTAAAAGTTTAATGACCAACTACATACTTACGGTGGGCACACTGCGCCTGTAGGGAAGTGCAGACTGGGACAGGCCCTTGCTGAAACAGAATGAAAGTAGCTCTAAGTCAGTAGCTATTTAAATCATGACAAATAGTGCATTTCAACTAGCTAGCTAGTTATTTAGCTAGTGTAGTACTTTTCAACTAGCTAGCTAGTTAGCTGTGTAACTAGCTACACTACGTACACACACAAAAGTATGTGGACATGCCCTTCAAATTAGTGGATTTGGCCTTTTTATAAAGCACCCCTCCATTGGACAAAAGCCATAGGAAAGCATTATCTCAAGTGATGACTCACTCTTCACAACCTGGCAGTCTGATGGACAAATCTGGGTTTGGCAGATGCCTGGGGACTGCTACCTGTCCAAATGCATTGTACAGGAGGAGGAAGAGGAATAATGGTCTCTGGTTATAGCTAGGCCCCTTATTTCCCTTCAATGGAACTCTTAATGCTACAGCATTGTGGCTGTATCACAACTGGCCGTGATTGGGAGTCCCATAGGGCAGCGCACAATTGGCCCAGCGTCTGGGTTTGGCCGGTGTAGGCCAAACAACAATTTGTTCTAAACTGACTAGCCAGGTTTAAAAAAGGGGTAAATAAATTACAAAAATGTAAAACAGTTTGGGAAGGCCCTTCCTTCACTGTTACAGCATGACAATGCTGCCTTGCACAAAGCGAGGTCCATACAGAAATGGTTTGTTGAGGTGTGTAGAAGAAATTGGCTGGCTTGCCTGCACAGAGACCTGACCGCAACTCCATCGAACACCTTTGGGATGAATTGGAACGCCGACTGCGAGCCAGGGCTAATAGTCCAACATCAGTCCCCGACCTCACTAATGCTCTTGTGGCTGAATGAAAGCAAGTCACCGCAGCAATGTTCCGACATTTAGTGGAAAGCCTTCCCAGAAAAGTATGCTGTTATAGCAAAGAGGACCAACTTCACATTAATGACCATGGTTTTGTTATGAGATGTTCAACGACCAAGTGTCCACATACTTTGTTATGTAGTGTAACCTACCTAGCATTAGGTAGAAGCTATGACTAACTAGCCAACACTACGCTAACATTAGCACTGGAATGGGCAAATAATCTTCTGGTTTAGACCGATTCATGGAAGACTAAATACAAACTTGATCGAGGGGATGCATTGTTACTGTTGCAATGTGCGCGCATATGCGACTAAAAACCCATATAATTATTTTAATGACTAAGCAGTCGGCTTTCATGGCAGGAGTGTGTGCGCGGCCATCATGTCACTGTGCTGGTTGCGGCATAACGCTAGTTGTTAACTAGCTATAAATCATTATAGTGGACATTTAAACAAATGTGTCCACATAAAAAAATATGTTGGAGCTGACGAGGTAATGTAAAAAGGTCCAGCTACTGATAACAAAAACCAATATTCTTATTATTTCCGAATGAAACACATGCTTACCCAGGAGCGTGCATACGACCCATGATGGCGTTCTAAGCGAAAAGAAAGAGGGAGAAAATGTGCGGCTTTTCGGAAGTAAAACGTTGAATCGGAAGTGACGTGTCCTGAAGAAAGATAATTTATTGTATGTGTGATCTTTTTACAGTCTATCTATGGTAGGACTCATTTACATTGTGTTTCATATCGACCATGGCATGGGTGACTTTTTTGTTATGAAACGTAAAATAGCATCAGATGGTTTAAATCAGGGCTGCACATCCCTCTTCCTAGAGATCTACCATCTTGTGGGTTTTCAGTCCTACCCTAAAACACACCTTATTATTTTAATTACCTGTTCAACAAGACCTTAACTAGCTGAATCAGATACGCTACATTTGGGTTGGACGAAAACCTACAAGACTATAGATCTCCAGGAAGACGGTTGGGCAGCCCTGGTTTAGATCCTTTCTATCATTGCCAAGCCTATCAGCAGACCTTTTTAACATGCATCTTCTCTCTGGGGAGGTTCCCATTGCGTGGAAGGCAGCCACGGTGCATCCTTTATTTAAAGGTGGAGATCAATCTGATCCTTTCTGTTATAGGCTAATTTTATTTTGCCCTGTTTATCAAAAGTTTTGGAAAAACTTGTCATAATCAACTGACTGACTTTCTTGACGTCTATAGTATTCTCTCTGGTATGCAATCTGGTTTCTCTCAGGTTATGGATGTGTCACTGCAACCTTAAAGGTCCAATATTATGTCACCATTGCCCTTGATTCTAAGCAATGTTGTGCTGCGATTTTTATTGACTTGGCCAAATCTTTTGATACAGTAGACCATTCCATTCTTGTGGGCCGGCTAAGTAGGATTGGTGTCTCTGATGAGACTTTGGCCTGGTTTGCTAACTACCACTCTCAAATAGTGCAGTATATAAAGTCAGAACATTTGCTGTATCAGCCACTGCCTGTCACCAAGGGAGTACCCCAAAGGCTCAATCCTAGGCCTCACGCTCTTCTCAATGTACATCCACAACATAGCTCAGGCAGTAGGAAGCTTTCTAATCCATTTATATGCAGATGATACAGTCTTATACTCAGCTGGCCCCTCTCCGGATGTTGTGTTAAACACTCTACAACAACGCTTTCTTAGCGTCTAACAAGCTTTCTCTGCCCTGAACCTTATTCTGAACACCTCTAAAACTAAGGTCATGTGGTTTGGTAAGAAGAATACCCTTCTCTCCACTTTTGTGATTACTACCTCTGAGGGTTTAGAGCTTGAGGTTGTCACCTCATATAAGTACTTGGGAGTATGGCTAGACAGTACACTGTCCTTCTCTCAGCACATATCAAAGCTGCAGGCTAAGGTTAAATCTAGACTTGGTTTCCTCAATCATAATCGCTCCTCTTTCACCACAGCTGCCAAACTAACCCTGATTCAGAAGACCATCCAACCCATGCTAGATTACGGAGATGTAATTTATAGATCGGCAGGTAAGGGCCCTCTCGAGCGGCTAGATGTTCTTTACCATTCGGCCATCGGATTTGCCAACTTATAGGACACATTACTGCACTCTATACTCTTCTGTAAACTGGTCATCTCTGGATACCCGTCGCAAGACCCTCTGATTGATGCTTATTTATAAAACCCTCTTAGGCCTAACTCCTCCCATCTGAGATACCTACTACAGCCATCATCCTCCACATACAACACCCGTTCTGCCAGTCAAATTCTGTTAAAGGTCCCCAAAGCACACACATCCCTGGGTCACTCCTCTTTTCAGTTCACTGCAGCTAGCGACTGGAACAAGCTGCAAAAAACACTCAAACTGGACGGTTTTATCTCCATCTCTTCATTCAAAGACTCAATCATGGACACTCTTACTGACAGTTGTGGCTGGTTCACATGATGTATTGTTATCTCTATCGTATTGCCTTTGTGCTGTTGTCTGTGCCCAATAATGTTTGTACCACATATTGTGCTGCAACCATGTTGTGTTGCTAAAAAGGCTGTGTTGTCATGTGTTGCTGCCATACTATATTGTTGTCTAGGTCTCTCTTTATGTAGTGTTGTGGTGTCTCTCTTGTCATGATGTGTGTTTTGTCCTATATTTTTAATCCCAGCCCCAGTCCCCACAGTAGGCCTTTTGCCTTTTGGTAGGACCGTCATTGTAAATAAGAATTTGTTCTTATGTAGCCTGGAGAAAGTAAACCCAGCACAGGACACAAACTAATTAGGGGTTGTTTATTCTGTCGAAGCTTACATTTAAAATAGGATCATGTAGAAGGGATATCACTGCAAGGTGAAGTCACCATAAAGTAAAGTTCAGTCCATACCACAATCAAGTGAAATAAATATGTTAGTAAAGTGCATAAAAACAATCTGAGTACAATAAGTACAAAGTGAAATGCATAAACGGTAGTGGCTCTGCTTTTAGCACACTGTCCATATGATACCCTAACCTCACATGGAACAGTAGATCCTCATCTCACCCATACAGTAGCTTCAAATAATGTTATCATCAACCACAACATGGTTCTGAGAGCACTGGTATTCAGCTAGCAAGAAGCTAACCTTGGACCCACAATGGATTTCAACAGCTCTCCAGTATAATTGCTTGCTCTCACTCTTACACACTGCGCATGAGCAATCACATTACGCTTGCACACTATTTATGGATCTCTTAAAGGGACAGTGCCATCTAGTGAATATAAATTAATACAGCTATGAGCTTTTACCACCTGGCTACACTTAACTGACTTGCCTAGTTAAATTAAGGTTAAATTAAATAAAATAAAAATTGTGTGAGTGTGTGTGTGTGTGTGTGTTTATTTTTCTTCTGTGGTTGTTAATGTGACATGTTTGGTTTTCAAGTAAACTACCCCAGCGGTAGTCCCTATAAAATGAAGACTATTGTAATAGTTAGTAAAGCTTGTAATCTATGTTTTTTTGCTACTTTCCATATCATTGAACCAGTTATAGTCTGACACTTGACCATGGACTGAATATCTGACCTAATCTTCTGACTAATTTGGAGCACTATGTAAGGAAACCCCTAAACGTATCATACATGTGAAATAGACACAGATCCTGACATGTAAAATATTTGGATTTTATTAAAATGTTCTGTTTTAGGACATCAATCATTTCCTGAGCATTTTAAAGAAATCCCAATAGGGAAAATAGCATCTTCAGAATCCTCCTGTAAAAGGAACAGAAAACATACCATTTACAAGAGAGAATTAAAACACATTTTAACCTTTGTGACTTTGATTGTGCAGAGTGACCATTTTACCTGCTCATGCTCTTCCACCTTAGTCTTTTTTGTAGTAACAGCCTTCTTCTTCCCCAGGCAACAAAGACATCTCAGTCTTCTCCAGAAGGAGGCCTTCTTCTTGGAGGAGTCTTTACTAGCCACTTTTTTCACCTCAGCCATTATTTCCATGGGAGTCTCCTCATGCATGGCCTGGCTGATCAGGTGGACCACCTTAGTCTCATCTTCCTCATGGATACTGGTCAGGGTCTGTTCAGAGCACCCTGACCTCAGCGACAGGGAAGACATTGCCCGACTCTTCGATCTCTTCCTTGGCACGGTGGGAGAGGGATACTTCTCCAGCGGAGGCATTCCTTCTTGTCGGATCAGTTCCTCACAGCGTGGGTAGATTGCAAAAGGCCATGACTTATCCACATACTGTGAGGACAAATGGCTAGTAATGCTTCTCTCATTAGAGTCATGTTCCTTGGAGCCCCAAGCGGTGGAGTTGGGAAACAGAAGTCAGCTGCATTCCCAAGGAGGTTCTGGATGCCATGATCTGGCTCATGGAGATCCCAGTGAGTTTGCTGACCTCCTGAACCACTCAAGACATTTCCTCTATAGGAGGGAAAATTGATGAACGAGATGGACTTGATCCATGACAGTTTATTCACCTAGGTGAAAATGGCTCCCGGCTGTTGTCATCAACAGAAGCTTATTTTTTCTAAATATAGATAGATCGATCCATTGATCACTCAAGCAAAAAACGTTATTATTGCTCCAAATCCCTCTTGCTCTGAAAATAATTGCAACAAAAGAAATATCACAACATTCACTAATCTAAATTTCACTATAATACAGCACTGGTAATCATTGAATTTGGCAATCTTTCCAATTTGCCATGATGGTGGCACTATGTGGCCAAAGCTTGAACCCCAGCTGCTTGCAGCTATATATTAATTTGAAGTTGACTGATGGCTAATCTTGATCCACAACATCTGCCCTCATAATGATGAAGATGATGTCATAAACCTAGAAATAGAAGGATTCTAATTCTAATGACTCATTCTAATTCTGTAATTTGTGCGAGACGAGTTAGCGGAGCCCCTGGTGGGGCTATGGTTGGGCTGAGGGCTCCGGCTCGAAATGGGCAACAGCCATCAACCATTATTATGGGAAGCTCCATGGTTGGATTGGTGGAAGTCTGAAATACCCGTACACTTTGTTTTCCTGGAGCTAGGGTATTGGAGTTATTAGAAGTCATGCCCACCATCAAGAAACAGATTCCTGCTCTGAAAACAGTTGTGTTGTATATTGGGTCTAATGATATTATATGTGTGAAATCTGTAAAGTTAAAAGACAATTTCTTAAAGCTCTTGGAGAATGCTCATTAATTAGCAGAACATATAATTGTCTCGGGCCCAATTCAATCTCCTTATCGTTGTAGGACTGATTGTTTTAGCCATCTTTGGTCTCTCCACCAGTGGTTAATGCGTCTGACCAAGGACGCATGTCCTTCGTCAACAATTTTCACTCCTTCTGGAATAAGCCTGGCTACTTTGTGGAAGATGGAATTCACCCAGGTGAAAATGGCTCCCGGCTGTTGTCATCAAATATTGGGAAGGGTCTTGGTCAACTAAATTGATGTGAGGACAATATTAGCATTACATGTAAGTCAGATTTGACCATCTCCTCTTTGGTCACTGTGAGAGTTCCACATGTTGTATCTGTATCCGACAGAACTCAGGCCTTCTTAACAGATGGGCTTAAATCTGAATTTCTTGAGATTTAAAAAGGTGTTCCTCAGGGTTTGATTTTGGGTCCATTGTCGTTCACATTGTATATTAATGACATAGGAAACACTGTTAATACTTGTAACATTCATCTCTATGCAGATGACACAGTTTTGTATTCCTTTGTCACCTCGGTGCTGCAGGCCATTCGTGAACTTCAGCATGACTTCGATTCAATTCAAAAATCACTTACAGATCTTAAATTAGTGTTAAGTACAAGTAAAACCAAGCTCATTATTATTCTGTTTATATTGTAATGTATACAGGGCTCTCTTGTAAAATAAATGTTTAATCTCATTGTGACTCCTTGTTTAAATAAACGTAAAATAAAAAATAAAAAAATGATATGGTCATAATGATGATAGTTTATTAATTAAATAGCCCAGAGCCATTTTTTTTATATCCCTCTTAGTGAGTATTTTTTCTTCCTCCAAGATATATATCTATCTGACTGGTGTGCCATGTCAATAAGCTGATTAAACAGCATTCTCATTGTGTTTGGGACAATAAAGGGCCACTCTAAAAAGTGCAGTTTTGTCACACAACACAATGCCACAGATGTCTCAAGTTTTGAAGGAGCGTGCAATCAGTGGTGGAAAAAGTACTCAATTGTCCTAGTTGAGTAAAAGTAAAGATACCTTAATAGAAATCGACTCAATTAAAGGTGAAAGTCACCCAGTAAAATACTCCTTGAGTAAAAGTCTAAAAGTATTTGGTTTTAAATAGAATCATAAAAACACGGGACGAGATGTTAAAAACTGTCCATTGTGCCAATAGATGGAATGCACTCACATGAGATTTGCCATGATGTTGACAGAGTGGCATGGGAGGTTTATTTCTTAGACTGGGTTAAGATGTTAATTATGGGACACATCCTCAGTAGTGTGCCTTCGAATCAGTGGGTGTTTTGGCCTTTAATCACTAAACACCCTCATCAAAGGTGGCCAGCTAAAGGGTGATCAAGCCTTAGCTTGTGTCCCATGCCCAATTAAGATGTCCCACGGGACTATGCAAGGCAGGGGCGTCCTCTTCCCTGAGCCAGCCCTACAGCTGACCGCATACCTCATATGCCCTCCTCAAGTTGGAGGGATCTGAATTGGGTTCTCAGGTGGGGTTGGGGGTGTCATGAAGTTATAGCCCAGCAAGGGTCCTTCCGTTTGATCCAGATCCACTGGCTGCCTCTTTCAGCTGCTTGAGAAACTGCTCTGACGGTCTGCTGCAGAGCCTGTCCATGGATACCAAGTTATTTCAGCAACCTGATGGTGGAAGAACCAATGAATCCTCTGCATCCCACTTCAAATGGCCAGACTTTTGCATTCCAGCCATGCTGAGTTGCGTCTGCTGCCAACTCTGTGTAACGCAGTTTCTTACGCTCATAGGCCTCTTCAACAGAGTTTTCCCACGGGACTGTGAGCTCTATGATGTACACAGCCTTTCATGAAGGGGACCAGAGTACCATGTCTGGCCTAAGGTTGGTAGAAGCAATCTCAGGTGGAACAATGAGTTGCTGGCCAATATCGACAAACATCTTCCAGTCCCGGGCCATGGCTAAGTGTCCAGTTTCTGGCTTTGTAGGAGGATGCTTGGGCCTTTTCTGCCCTCCCGGATGAATGTTGTTGTTTTGATGGGATTGCTTGTTTTTAGAGGTAATGAATTGGTTACACTCCTCTTGGTCTCAAGTGCTACAGCCAGGCTCTTGAGGACCTGATTGTGCCTCCAGGTGTAGCGGCCTTGTGAGAGGCTGGTTTTGCAACCTGTCATTATATGCCTGAGAGTCGCTGGAGCTGGGCAGAGGGGGCAGGTCGAGTCCTCGCCATACCATTGATGTAGGTTTTTTGGTGATGGAAGCACATCATAAACAGCTCTTATGATGAAGCTGATGTTGCTTGCCTCCATTTGCCAAAGCTCACTCCAGTTGATCTTTCTCCTCTCCAGGCCTTCCCACCGGAGGCTTTCGTTGTACCATCTACCCAGGCTCTTGACGGGTTGCTCAGACACCGTTGGTATCAGGTCATCTCCAATGCAGAACCTCACATCTTTAAGCTGTCCCTTGACTATGGAGATGCTTCGAGATTTGCTTGGCTTGATTTTCATCTGGGCCCACTTGATGTTATCCTGCAGTTTTGCAAGTAGCCGCCTGGTGCATGCTGCAGTGGTGGTCAGTGTAGTCATGTCATCCATGTATGCTCGGATAGGTGGGAGACGGAGCCCTTCCTTAGTTCTCTCACCGCCGACCACCCATCTCGATGCCCTGATGATGACTTCCATGGCCATAGTGAAGGCCAGAGGTGAAATTGTACAGGCTGCCATTATGCCTACTTCCAAGCGCTGCCATGTTGTTGTGAAGTCAGGTGTTGTGAAACACAATTGCAGGTCTTGGAAATAGGCCTTTACCAGTGTAGTGATGGGTTCTGGTACGTGGAAAATGTTGAAGGATTCCCAGAGGAGTTCATGGGGAACTGAGCCAAAGGCATTGGCCAGGTTGAGGAAGATGACATAGAGGTCTCTCTTGTCCTTCTTAGCTGTTTGGATCTGGTGCCAAATCATACTAGTATGTTCCAGGCAACCAGAGAAACCAGGAATGCCTGCTTTCTGTACAGACGTATCAATGTACTTGTACCTTTCCAGATAAGTGGACAGCCTCTGTGCTATTATACTGAAAATGATCTTCCCTTCGACGATGTGAAGGGAGATTGGTCGGAATTGACTGATGTTTGTCGCATCCTTCTCTTTCGGGATTAGCACACCACCAGCCCTTCGCCATGCCTTTGGTATTATTTCCGTCTGCCACACTATCCTCATGAGCCTCCAAAGAAAGTGTAGAACATCCAGGGCGTTCTTGTAGAGCTTGTATGGTACTCCATTAGGCCCAGGAGCCGAGGCCGCTCTTGCTCTTCGGACAACGTTCTCTACTTCCCTCCATTTTGGAGGGTCAGTGTCCAGATTGAATTCTGGTGGTTGAATAGGTGGGATGTCATGTGGGATGATTATTTGCTCATGCCTTTTCATGTCCTGGTGGACCTTTTCCAGATGTTTTTCCAGTTCTGGCTTTGGAGTTTTTAGGATTCCTTACTTTTCCTTTGCGAAGAAAGTTTTTTTTATAGAACCGTGTTCTTGAGTGTTCCTTTAAAGGTGAAAGTCACCCAGTAAAATACTCCTTGAGTAAAAGTCTAAAAGTATTTGGTTTTAAATATACTTAAGTATCAAAAGTAAATGGAATTGCTAAAATGTTCCATAAACCATTTAAAATTCCTTATATTAAGCAAACCAGGCGGCACAATTGTTGTTGTTTTTTACGGATAGCCAGGGGCACACTACAACACTCAGATATAATTTACAAACAAAGCATTTGTGAGTCAGCCAGATCAGAGGCAGTAGGGATGACCAGGGATGTTCTCTTGATAAGTGTGTGAATTGGACCATTTTCCTGTCAAAATGTAACGAGTACTTTTGGGTGTCAGGGAAAATGTATGGAGTAAAAAGTACATTATTTTCTTTAGGAATGTAGTGAAGTAAAAGTAAAAGTTGTCAAAAATATAAATAGTAAAGTAAAGTACAGATACCCCAAAAAACTTCTTAAGCAGTACTTTAAAGTATTTTTACTGAAGTACTTTACACCACTGCGTGCAATTGGCATGCTGACTGCAGGAATGTCCACCAGAGCTGTTGCCAGTGAATTGAATGTTAATTTCTTTACCATAAGCCGCCTCCAATGTCGTTTGAGAGAATTTGGCAGTACGTCCAACCAGCCTCACAGCCGCAGACCACGTGTAACCACGCCAGCCCAGGACCTCCATATCTGGCTTCTTCACCTGCAGGACAGTCTGAGACCAGCCAACCGGACAGCTGATGAAACTGAGGAGTATTTCTGTTTATAATAAAGCCGTTTTGCGGGGAAAAACTCATTCTGATTGTCTGGGCCTGAATCCCCCGTAGGTGGGCCTGGCTCCCAAGTGGCTGGGCCAATTCCCTCCCATGCCCACACATGACTGCGCCCCTGCCCAGTCATGTGAAATCCATAGATTAGGGCCTAATTTATTTATTTCAATTGACTGATTTCCTTATATGAACTGTAACTCAGTAAAATCCTTGACATTGTTGCATGTTCATATTTTTGTTCAGTATATTTAGAAAATCACATACATGTCTTGCTGGCATAGCCAATATTTCTAGCTCAATAATGTTCACTCATACAACAACCCTGCAGAAAGCTGCTCATCAATTTTCTCAATAGTCCAAGCAATCACATTAAACCAACTCAAAAAAGTATGCTTTATCCTTCACCCTATTGAAAATAAAGTCTGTTTAATTTAACTAGCTATGTAAGAATGACAAAGTAAAAAATTAAGCTATGAAATGACCTGGGATCTGATCTCCCTAC
Organism: Oncorhynchus mykiss; assembly: GCF_057628025.1. Taxonomy (NCBI): domain Eukaryota; kingdom Metazoa; phylum Chordata; class Actinopteri; order Salmoniformes; family Salmonidae; genus Oncorhynchus; species Oncorhynchus mykiss. The sequence continues at coordinate 24,216,375 of NC_143047.1, read as the reverse complement.
CTAAATGTCTTCACATACCATATCCACCGCTGAGGGGAGGACGGCTCATAATAATGTCTGGAACGGAGCAAATTGAATGGTATCAAACACATGGAAATCCAATTATTCTGCTCAAGCCATTACCACGTACCCGTCCTCCCCATAAAGTTGCCACCAACCTCCTGTACTGTCTTTGATATCATGGCAAGAAAGCTACACTGATCCAGGATCAGCGAACACCCACCTCCAAATTATAAACGCCACGTACGATTCAGTGCAACCTACCTTGATAGCATAGAATATCCTCAATAATTTGACTGACAGTGTGTGTGGCCTAATAGAATAACTATGCGCGCCTTCAGAAAGTAGGAAGGGAACATTTTATCCAATGGCAACTACCCAATTTAGCTGGCATGCCATGTTGTCAATGTAGGATTTCATTCACTTGCTATCTGACACTGTAAACAAACGCCTGCTGGCATCAAGGAGGGAACGAGGATAAATGATCAGCTCCGGAGGAGACTAGTTAGCTAGCTAAATTAGCTTGACAGGGTTTCAACTAGATAGCACAGCCACAACGTACAAATTGGCTATAATGTAAAGATTAATGAAAACAGAATTGGTGTTAATGTAAGGTTAGGCGTACGGTTAGCCCTGTGGTTAAAGTTAGGTTTAAAATCTAATTTTAAGAAGAGACATTTTAGAAATAGGCGGGGTTTACGACTTTGTGACTGTAGTAACGACCGTTTTGACGGATTCCGATCAAAAAGTAAGTCCCGCTGTGATATGAATTGTTTTGAAGCTATTGTTATTTTGTTAATGAGACAGGTAACCAGACTCCAATAAGACAGATACCGAAACTTCTCGATGTGGTCAACACAAGACCCCGCATCACTGTTATTTAGCTAAGTAGCTAGCTTGGGGGGGAAATGAAAACCTCATAATTAGCTTCAAGCTAACTGTCATTAGATTAGCTTGCCATCTACCAGCTAACTGTTAGCTAGCCAGCCAGCATCATCACTACTAGCTACGCTATTGTATTGGCCGCAGTGAGTCTGCCTGTAAAGTGTAACGTTAGCTAGACGACTAGCTATTGAACCGCTGATGATTTAAATTGTAGAACGCAAGATAGTTAGATGACACGTATCACGTCCTAGCTAACATGTTATTAATAGCGTAGCAAGTTAGCTGCTAGCAGGTAGCTAGTTAGCTGTCGATGGCAGACACGTCGGCAGTGGACAGGAAACATGGGGTTGGGGCCATGGAGATAGCTAGAGCAGATGACCTGGTGGGGAGCGTGGTGAAACAGAAGTCATTTTGAGTCAGAGCCTATACAAGACAAAGTCATGTTACGATATATCAGTCATCCGGTTAGAACTTTTGTGCAGAATCCACTGAACTGTTTTAGGTTCAACGTTTATGGTCATGTTGCAGCAGTGTGTAGGAGGGAGATTCCAAGATGTGGGAAGTGTGCAGGAGGGCATGGGTCAGAGGACTGTGTAGTTTCGGTGGATAAAGTTGTCAACTGTAGGGGTGCTCATGTTGCTGGGGACCGGAAGTGTCCGGTGCGAAAGAGGCGGGTTGAAGTGGTCAGTGTAGTGCTGGATGGTTGAGGGATCCTGAGAGGGTCTCAGTGAGTAGTAGATTTGTGCCACAGAAGGATAGGGCAAGGAGTGAGTTATGCTTTAGTAAGGTTGGCTTCTTAGCGTTCATAGCAATGGTTATCAACTGTACTGCAGAAATGGAATGTAAATCACAGAAAATAGATTTTGTTGTGGCAGCTGCAGAGAAGTATTTGGGTTTAGGAGATTTGACTTCAGAAGAGTTACAGGGTGTGTTGAGGGGCAGTGTCCCATCCTCCCAGGTTTTTGGCATGGTGCAGGAACAGATAGGGTCTAAAGTAGTGGAATCGGGTAGTGGGTTTTTAATGAGTGTAGGTGGCGGCTGCAGAGATTTTACTGCAAAATAGTTAAATCTTGGTGAAATAGCAGTGGCGATTTTAGCATCTAAATCTTGGTGGGGCAAACTCCCCCAACATTTTTGGGATGTATGCCAGCAAAGCCACTACAACAACACTAAACAATACAGTAATTGCACTATAACGGTGACAAACAGTGCCCACTAACTATTAGGGCCTACATAAAGCTGTCCCAACAACAGAGTTTCTTTTCAGCACCATGGAGTGAATCCTTACCACACCTGGCTATCAGCGGAGCCTTGTCTGGCAGTGAAACAGTTCATTCAGCCTCATTTACTGCCTTAAAAAAAAACATAGCTGATATAGCTGACTTGCTTACACAAATGTGGTTTCTACTGACAATTGAGATGTACAAACTATGGCATAAGGGAACCGAAGAGCAGATAAGAGGCAATCCATAATTTTGATTAAGACATTAATTAGCGAGCTAGGACGGAGTCAATATAACTATTTGTTCAGCACTTTTTAAAAATGTACAGCGACCAAATTCAGAACATGGGCTGTTCTTACCGTATTCTCCCTGTACACCAAGTCAGAACCGTAGGATAAGTAAAATGGGCATATAAGCAGTACAATATTTGATTGCATTTCTCTAGAACAGGCAATACGCTACATGTGCACCACCAAGTCAGAACAGTAGTCTAAGTTATGAGGGGGAAAGGGACCAAATTATTAGTGCGAGGCACATGGGCTACTAACAGCTTACTACACAACATACACTTAGTATTACTTTCTTAGCTACAGTATAAATACAGTGCATTCGGAAATGATTCAGACCCCTTCACCTTTTCCACACTTTGTTACATTACAGCCTTATTCTAAAATTGATTAAATCGACACACAATACCCCATAATGACGAAGCAAAAACAGGCTTTTGCAAATTATTGAAAATAAAAAGCTGAAATATCACATTTACATAAGTCATCTTACCCTTTACTCAGTACTTTGTTGAAGCATCTTTGGATGCGATTACAGCCTCAAGTCTTCTTGGGTATGACGCTTCAAGCTTGGCACACCTATATTTGGGGAGTTCCTCCAATTATTTACCGCAGATCCTCTCAAGCTCTGTCAGGTTGGATGGAGAGCATTGCTGCACAGCTATTTTCAGGTCTCTCCAGAGATGTTCGATCAGGTTCAGTTCCTGGCTCTGTCTGGGCCACTCAAGGACATTCAGAGACTTGTCTTCAAGCCACTCCTGCGTTGTCTTGGCTTTGTTTTGATACAGGTGCATGAAAATAGTCCATTCTAAATCAAAACAAATTTCACACATATATATTATTTAGTATATGTAAAGACAATATTAAATCAAGGATATTAGCCTATCACTTGTGAATTATATAATATCACTTGTGAATGATGCCCAGCATAGGAAACAATGCCTTTTTTTGCAACTTTTTCGAATCATATTTGCATACCTTATGTAGCCTAGCCCATAGGCCTATATGTTTTGATAAGGTTTGTATCACAACTAAAGTGTCCCAAAAAATTCTTAAAATTAAACACAATCTGCTTTACAAGGGGTGTAGAGCCTAACTGGCATACATAAGCAGCACGTGAGTTTCAAGTTTGGGGAGGATAATGTTCACCATAAAAATGCACCTTTATATTAAAAGCACTACATGCATAATTGCATTTGCGGTCACTTTTGATAATGGTGTTTTCTGTAAATGGAACATTCGCGTTTATAGCCTGTGCACATTTCTGCGCTTATGTGAACAAATAGCCTCATAGTTTATCACCATTTTTAAGCTAAACGTTCTGATCTGTTGCGTCAGCCACAATGCGTAAAAATGCTTTTTTTTATGCTAGTGGTTGTATTAATTTGGGATCTATCGCATCCCACAACTGTCCCAGACTGTTTGGAATTTTTTATTTCTTGTACAGGGTAGAATAGGTCGACTTTTGTACTATGGGGGATAGTAGATTGACATAGGCTAGTACTTTTGCTTTCTTTAAGCCTACTCATCTTGTTGGCTGACAAAGTAAATGTGGGCAATTCTTCCAATATCTTCAATATGCACCTCGGAATTGGATAAGGACGCGTGCCATTGCATCCCCGATGTGTCTGTCTTCACTTGTAGCCTGTGAGAAAGACCCGATCACATAATGGAGAGCCATGTGAGTGAGGGGTGATTCGGAGCGCACAACGTAGTAGGGCACAACGGCCACTGGCCGCAAAGGGGATGCCGCCGTAACCCCTTTCAGTTTGTTTACCAACTCATAGAAGTAGTAGTAGAAGAAAATGGACTACTTCAAAATGGACAAGCCCGTGTGTTCAGAGGACACAATGGGATAGATACAAAGAATAGTCCTCTGTCTTTCTCTATGGTTGGGGCACAGCCACTTAATTTGGGGCAGAGACTGGTGTTTTCGATCATCTCTGGTTGAAGTGTTGCTTGTCATGTGTTGTTGTGTCTGAGTGCGTCTTGTGTCTCCAGATGTCTTGGAGCCAGGTATTCCACACCAGCTGCCTTGTGCTTCTGGTACATCTGCTCTGCCTGGAGGCAGTGCCCATCAGTCTGGACAAGACCAAGGTGAACCAGCCGGAGGACAAAGCCTCAGAGCCACCACCAAGTGTGGTAAGAGTTGGTGAAGGATTACATACCAAGCAAGCAAGGTGGAGAAACATGGCAGGCAGAGCAGCCCTAACAGCCATGAAAAAAGCAGTCATTTGTGCTACCAGTACAAGCTCAGACCAGTTATACCAGCTATATTCTCTAACATAATTTATTGAATTGTAACGTATACAGACTGAACTGAAGGTCTACGGAATGATGCATGAGCTAGTATGCATGTTATGCATACTACTACAACTTACTACTTTATTTCATGTAACAGGACACTGGACTCCACTATGACCGTTATCTCAGGGAAGTCATTGATTTTCTGGAAAAAGACCAGCATTTCAGAGAGAAGCTCCATAACACTGATATGGAGGACATCAAGGTATTCTAACTGTGTCCTGCTCATTCTTGTCGTTCTTACTCTCTCCTTGAGTCATTAGTCATGAAAAATGCAAAACAGCAGCAGTATGATAATCATTACATCACGCTTCCTACAGATGGGGAAGCTGGCCAAAGAGCTGGACTTTGTCAGCCACCATGTAAGGACACAACTGGACGAGCTAAAAAGGCAGGAGGTTAGCCGGCTACGGACACTGATCAAAGCCAAGCAAGACATTGAAGGAGGGAACGGTATGCTGCCCAGTGAAAAGACCATTAATATGCCTTAAGTGCTGTACTGTTACCATCTAGAAACACTAGGGCGTGTGGGCAAGTGACTAAGAAGTACATTTTTGAGGGAAAGGACTCAGGAGGATGTGATTAGTGTAGTGTCAGTGTTGAGTCACCTACTTACTTGTGAAACATGCTTCTGAAAATCTGTTTCGAATCACAATAGTGATAGCAGAGTATTACAGACAACAGTAACGTCTCACTTAAACCACTAATTGGCAGGATTACAGGCTAGTATAGATGCACACAGGGTGAGCTTTGACCAACGCACCCTGCCGCACTGGATAACTATTACAGTTCCAATGTCAGGTCATCAAATTTCGTATTGTGTTATGACTGTTAAACCTCACTCACAGATATGGCAGTAGACCACCAAGCTCTGCTGAAACAGTTTGAGTACCTGAACCACATGAATCCTCACACCTTTGAAGTGGAGGATCTGGACAGACTCATCAAATCAGTAAGTATAATGTAGAATGCATGGTACATGCATACAGTAGTTTACTAAAGTACCTGTAGTCCTCTTCTCTTCAAGAAATTTTAACTCTCATCCTTCATTTGACCACAAGGCCACAAACGATCTGGAGAACTATGACAAGGAGCGCCATGAGGAGTTCAAGAAGTACGAGATGACGAAAGACCATGAGCGAAGGGAACACCTCAAGACTCTAGACGATGAAGGGAGGAAGAAGGAGGAAGAACATTACGAGGAGATGAAGAAGAAACATGCAGACCATCCCAAAGTCAACCATCCAGTAAGTCCAACTGCACTTGGATGCTATGTTATCTGTGTGTTTCAGAGCTCAATCTGTTTGTGCTCACATATGGTCTAGCCAGTCTCTAGACCATGGATGGGCAAGTTTGATGAGGGGTGGTGGGGGCCACAAAAAATCTGAACTCATCATGAGGGGCCACAGTGGCTCGAGGGTCTGTATCTAAAAATGTTTACCTGACATAAGAGAGAAATTGCTGATTCACAACCACATTTCAAAATGGGATCTTGTGTATTCTACAATTCTAACTCCCAGCAGTAAGTTGAGACTCAAAATGAGTTCCTAAACAAATGACTGTAGAAAACATTGACACCTGCTCTTTCCATGACATACACTGACTAGGTGAAAGCTATGATCCCTTATTGATGTTACCTGTTAAATCAACTTCAGTGTAGATGAAGGGGAGGAGACGGGTTAAATAATGATTTTTAAGCCTTGAGACAATTGAGACATGCATTGTGTATGTGTCCCATTCAGAAGGTGAATGGGCAAGAAAGATTTCAGTGCCTTTTGAACGAGGTATGGTAGTAGATGCCAGGCGCACCGGTTTGAGTGTGTCAAGAACTGCAACGCTGCTGGGTTTTTCACGCTCAACAGGTTCCTGTGTGTATCAAAAATGGTCCACCATCCAAAGGACATCCAGCCAACTTGACACAAGTGTGGGAAGCATTAGAGTCAACATGGGCCAGCATCCCTGTGGAACGCTGTCGACACCTTGTAGTCCATGCCCTGACAAATTGAGGCTGTTCTAAGGGCAAAAGGGGGTGGAACTCCATATTAGGAAGGTGTTCCTAATATTTTGTACACTCAGTATGCTTATACTGTGTGTGTGTGTGTGTGTATGTGTATATATATATATATATATATATATATATATATTTTTTTTTTAGGGGGGGGAAATTGATTTGCGGGCCTACAAAAGGGGGACGCCAGTTGCCCATTTCTGCTCTAGACCTTCCCCATACTTAATGATTTAGCTCAAGTGAGAGATTTATTTCTAACAGGGCACTAACATTTTTTGCTGTGCAGGGCAGCCAGAATCAGTTCAAAGAGGTGTGGGAGGAAGCAGATGGTCTTGACCCTGAAGATTTTGACCCCAAGACCTTTTTCAAGCTGCATGGTAAGTCCTCATCAATAGACATCACAGGCGGGGGTCAGGGACATCCATCTCAGAGTTCCTCAACATTCTCGCGTTTTGAATTGTCAGATTCCAATGGAGATGGCTTCTTCGATGAGCAGGAATTGGAGGCATTGTTTACGAAGGAGGTAAAGATTTGTCCTATTTTTTTTAATGTCTCACCTGTAATGATAATGAAACGTGTGCATGTATAGATAACGGTATATTCTGTGGACTCAGCTGGAGAAGATCTATGATCCTACCAATGAAGAGGACGATATGGTGGAGATGGAGGAGGAGCGCCTGCGTATGAGAGAGCACGTCATGAACGAGGTATACTGTTGTCCCGGCCGTGAACCTTGCATACTATATTCCCATGGATTGCTATCACTGAAAGTTAGAGAATGGTTTAGTTGATATAATGAAATAAATAGTTCACATGGTGATTGTTCTCTCACTGTTCACAGGTGGACACCAACAAAGACAGACTGGTCTCCTTAGAAGAGTTCCTGATTGCCACAAAGAAGAAGGAATTCCTGGAACCAGATAGTTGGGAGGTGTGGTAGCCATATCTATTTAACTCTCATTCATACTGGCCTACTTTTTATACTTCAACATTATAACTCATTATTATGAAACGGCAAGAGTAACAAAAACCACACCATATCTCTAAACACTCCTACATTCAACCACACTGTAATTATGTTGCTTTTCAAATCAATAAGGAGAGGTAGAAGGGTATGAACTGACACGTCCTCCTTTATTAGACCTTAGAGCAGAACCAGGCCTACACAGACGAGGAGATGAGGGAGTTTGAGGAGCACCTGGCCCAGCAGGAAGAGGACCTCAACCAGAAAGCATCAGACCTCCAGAAACAGAGGGATGAGTTGGAGAGGCAACAGGAACAGCTCAACTCACAGAAAGTAGAGCTTCAGCAGGTACAGAGTGGGCAGTGGTAGAACAGACACAACCAACAGGTTCTCTGTGACTGTAATGCACTTCTTTTGTGTGGTATTGTTCTTTTTGACATGAGCTGACATGTTTACCTACAACCATTCATCTGCTTATCTCTGTTTGTCTGTGGTGTTTCAGGCAGTAGAACACATGGAACGGTTGAAAACCCAGAAAGTTGAGCCCCCTCCAGAGGTTCATGGTAAGTGATAGTTTACCCCAATTCCATTTTCTCTTTACTGGTGTGCCGTGTATTTTTCGAATGTAGTGGTGACTATGGAAATTGGATCTCAAGATGTGAAAAATTCAGCGATGGGACAAGACTGTAATTACCCATTGGATATCACAAAAAAGGGAGAAAAAAATATGTATTTTTAAAGATGTAAAAAATGAACTTTATTCAAAACTACTCTCTCTTTCAGTAGAAGGGAATGCTATCCCAGAGCCACAAGGAGAGTACCATCCTTTGCCCCTGGGCCACCAAGATATGTCCCAAAACCACCCGGGTATGAAGCAAGACAACCACCTCCAGAACCAAATACCCCACAACACCCAGGATTTGTCCCAACCACGACTCCAAGATCTGCCCCCAGGCCATCAGGCAGTGCCATAGGGCCAACATTACTTACCATAAGGCCCCCATCAGAACCAGCCCACTCAACCCCAGCTGCCAGATAAAACTCTATAGACAACACCTCTGGCTCCATGGCCTCCCACCCACAGACCTTTACAGTACTTATATACCTCCAGTCCAGTGTGCAGAGGTCCCTCCATATGGGCATGTGTACCCCGTTATCCTGAAAGAGTTAACTGAAAACCAGCTGGAGAACACAGGAGGCGTTTACAGTATCTCTGCCCACTTGTGGATTTCAATTTGAGCCTCCAAGGCCTAGAAATGTTTTATACGTTTGCAGTCAGGGAATTTGTGTTAGAGTGCATATATGGTATGTGATGTATGGATTGGTCATAATTGATCATTACTTAAAATGCAGAGCTTTGGTGGAATGGTTTTGGTAGTGTCAATGTCTATATATTTTGGAACATTGTTTTTAATTAGTGATGTCAGGTCACTTCACCTGAATAATGATAATGTTGTGAAATGTACGGATTCCTGAAAAGGCTCCATTTCAAAAGGCACTGAAAATGGCATTGGGAGCATTATGAACAGTAAAGACAACTGTCTCATGGAACAGAATATAATATACAAATCTTTTTTGTATGGGTTCATTCCTGTGTATTACATGGCATTAGCTTGGCCACTTTATTTTAATTCCACAAGTCTGATAATAGCAATGTATGCTAATGTTGGCTATTATGGGCACAAATCATGGGAATCCTGAGTGGATTGCAGTCTTATTTTGTGGTACTTATACTATAGCCAGCTCTTTGGAGTATCTTAATTGATGTGCAAATGTAAGTCAGTTGATGATCTGGTTATTTCTGTAGAGATTATAGGTAATCACGTCTTGTTTTCAAGTTTGTGCTTGACTGAGGCTACTGTTCCTAATGACCTGTAGGTGTGTCTTGGCCAAGGCCAGTACATGTATTGATACTGAACAGCCCGTTACCAGGCAATGAGGTCTACCTTTTTGTACTCAGCCCATCACCCCCAGAGTCTGTCTTTTAATGGGCTTTTTTGTTTGACTTTTACCCAATTCTACTGGCTAGGGCAAATGGCCTTATCTTGCACCATACAGAGGTGTGCCTAATTTGTACAAAAGATTAGTTTAATTTTCAGATGACCAATTGCACAAGAAAACATCAATATTGCTGTAGACAAGTGATTTTCTTTATAGCTAGTGTTCACAACTCAGAGTGAAATTCTTACATGTGAAGTTGACATCAGTTCCAACCAATGATGTTTTTGGACAGAGCAGATATGAAGTGACAAATGCAAATTTACAGAACAGTGCATTTATTCAGTGCATCAGCTACCATATGGTACACACATCTTCATTTTGGGTAAGTCATTCAGTCAGACCTACAACCTGCTTAGACTAGTCATTTGTGCAGACTTTACTCCCAAACATCCCATGGCAATACAATGTACAGTATAAACAGTTCACATTGAGACAAAACATATCCTTGTGTGGTATGACCGCAGTCAACATTGTTCTTTCGTGTCATGCTTCCAAAGCCTGTCACTAGCCCCAGCCACTTTTTGTAAATGATTGCCTACTAAGCAAAGACCCAAATAAACAGTCCAACAGCAAAGGCACACGTTCCAGCTTGATCAGTTTAAGGCTATGCAATAGCATATGATTGTAGGAGAGCTAAGGGTGGGACGTATGGCTTCAGACCCAGGCTTCACCAACCTAGAGGTTGATATGGAGAGGAATAGTCAGATCAGGGGAAGGATGGTCCAGGAGTGTAGAGGTGATGTTTAAGGTTGCCCTAGGTGGAGAGTAGAAGAGTTGTTGGTATCCAAGACTAATTGGCTTGATGTCCTACTATTTGGGTCACCATCCCTCGGCTGGGCTTGAACAGTCCCCCCCGGCCTGTAACCGCCAAGCAGACAGAAAATCAGTCAGCTGAGGCCAGCCTGTCACCCTTATTCTGGGTTAAGTCTGGGAATGGAGTACAATTAAAAAACCTCATCCACATTATATTAATTAGTGTGCACCTGCCAAGGAAGAGAGATCAACTCAAAAATAGGGAGACAAAAATTGACCGTTACGAGCAAACTACTACACCCATTACAAAATGGAATCCTGAAAACAAGTTCAAGGTAATAGCTGCCTTCATGTCAATTCAGTTACATACACAGTGGCATTCCCTGTAAATCTAAATAAGAGCTTTGAAAGCTTTTATCCAGGTCATACAGAATAGTAGTATGTATTTTGCCATATGGAACCAAAAGGGGGGTACATCTGTTGCCCTAGGATTTACAAATAACACCACAGGTTTACTTTGAAACTCAGTGACGTGTTTCATGAATGTTTAAGCATGTTAATAGCACACAATATATGTATGCTCCTATTACAAAATACAGAAGGCAGGGCACAGCAGGTGAGGGAGACAGAAGCAGAGTGAAGTCCTTTCAGCAAAGCATAACCAAAATCCTCTAACCCACTCTTAATGTCAGCAGAGGCAGATAAGGCTGTGGTGGCACCACAGAGCAGCAGGGATCAGGGACCAACAAAAAGAAACAAGCAGCAGACAGCAGGTTATACAACACATCTTTATTGAAACAGTCTCCCAAGGAGTAACATCGGCTTACAAAGAGATGGTGAGAGACAGAAAAAAACAAACAAGTAATGCTATGAGAACCAAAAGCAGAGGGGAAAAGTGGTTGACAGGGCTGGGCAGTGACAGAAAATATAAAAGATTCTCATGGATTGGACTGACAGTTGCAGGGTTTTTTTGCATTTATTTTGTACAAAAAATAAATTAATGAAATCTTTCAAGTTTACAGGAATATCTATTTGTTGATTCGAACACAGACTTGCTGATAAATCTAAATGCTGTGGATTTCAGTTTTACATGTGTTAAAACAAAAGTATCTTAGACATACCAAAGCAGGCTTACTCTGATAAATAGGCCAGGAGAAACGTGAAGATAGATGAGAACCAAAACAAAAAAAGATTTATAAAAGTGAGCTGGGGCAAACACATTCATATCTGAATGTTCAATGTGGTGGAAGTTGACAAGCGCTTTAGGATCGCATTACTTGAGCATTACCTCGAGAGCAACCCCGAGGTCCCTGGACTGCTCCCCGCTTGTAGCCTGGCTGATATCCCTCCTGTAGAAACAAGTCATTCAGAAAGACTTATACAGCACCTTCATGACAGCATCTGGGACAACAACTCACACAATCCCTTTTATTGGAACTAATGCAACCCTAACGCAAGGGTCAAGTGTCTTCTAGTCACTAGGACCTAATGGTTGGCTGTGTCCTTCCTTACCCGCTGGTAGGTGCTGTTGGGGTAGTCCCGGGACGCCGTGCTGAACTGGGCCTGTTGGCCATAACCATTATTTGGAGCGTTCGAGAAGGGAGGGCGATAGCCATCATATCCTCCTGAGGAAGACAACCATTTATCTTGTTAACACCACAATAAAAATTACTCCTGTATCAAAGTAGGTCCCTTACAGTAAATTAGCTGGATCTCATACCTCTGAAGCCGTTAGAGGATCCTCGGTATCCATTGATCATGCCCCGGGGGTTCCTAGGGCCTCCGCGAGACACGGCCCCCCTGCTGTTATAGAAGGACTGGCCTTGCCGCCCAAAGCCTGGCCCCTGGGACGACTGCACCTGGTGGCCCGCTGCCGCTGACATCACTTGGTCTTGGGTGTGGAAGCCTCCTACAGCTGAGAACAGCATAAGAGTCATTAACAACATTTGACCTTTCTGATCATGCCCTTAGACCAAAGTCTTCAGACCCAAGGTCTACTGGTCCTCAGACTCCACTTGTCTAAGTCACATCCTCAGCCCCAACAGCCACCCCAGTCCCTCTCTCACCGGACTGTAGAGTGTCCTGCTGGATGTCAGGCTCCTCCACGGAGTGCTCCACCTGGCTGCTGAAGCCCTGGCCGTAGCCGCTGGGGAACTGGTTCTGCTTCAGACTGTCTGCTTCGTTAGTGGGGGGCACGGGGGCGTTCAGGTTGAACACCTTAGGGACACAATACAACCAGAGAAAAGCTTTCATTTAGGTGTCAGATACCCACACAAGACTTGCAGACAACAGCAAAGCACCACTAACAGACTCTAGTCTGATTATTGAGCATACTGTACATACTGTCCAAGGTTCACTAAATAAAGTTAATCAGCTCAGAGTTGATTATAAATCTTTATGTAGACATGGGGGCAGACAAGAGCATTCTGTTCTGACAGAGAAGGGGGGGGGGGGGGTATGGGATGAAGCTTGGTTTTGAGAAATGTAGGCCAACACTGGAATTATACTTATTCATTCAGTTGATGTCCCAATCAGTTCTCATTATCCTTGCAAAGTAAATCTGGTATTACTGTTGTGTGCCAGTGTGTACCACTTCTATTTTTCCTGTCCTAAGACTTGTGGTACCATCAACGTGTGGTAAGTGATTAGAGTTAAGTGGGTTATATGACGGTTATGTTCAAGTGAAGCGATGTCAGTTATAAGTCCTCCATTAACAAAGCCTACCGCTTGCATGGACTGGAATGGTGCTGCGTTGACATTGATGCCGCCGCTGTGGGAGGTGGAGACGGGCGGGAAGGCAGAGGGCAAGGAGGACGGGGCGGGGGACTGCTCAGACGACAGGGACATCGAGGCCTGGTTTAGGGAGGGGGCGGGGCGACAGACGTCACATACTTCAATGGTTTTCACAGACACTTCAGGACAGGCAGGTAGGATGAGTGTTAACCATCTCTCACACTGCCCAATAACAGCCAAGCATAGAGAAGCTCCACCACCCACCCAGTCAGGGGGGTAGAGGGCACCTTGGGGAGGGAGGGTTTACCTGGATGTGGTCGGTGCCGTCTGTCTGTGGCCGGGGCTCTGCGGTGTGGGAGGGCTGGTAGAGGGGCGCTGTGGAGGAGTAGCCATCAGGTGTGGAGGAGACCATGGGGACCTGGGGAGGATAAGGGAAGGTTCATATAGTACCCTTGCCCTTTCAATAAGTCTGCTCCGGTATCAAGTATTGGGGATCACTATCAGAATTGTGTTCAAGTATCATTATTGCTACTTACGTGTGTAGATTCAAGAACTGAGCTTGATTGAGAAAGTCTTGATTCTGAATGAACTGTACACAAGACAAATATAAAATGGTTTGTTGGTCAAACTGCTTAGAGCAACTAAAAATGAACAGACAAAACTCAAGAGTATATAAAAAAAAATGAATCGCTCCTACAGACAATGACTCACGTGGTCATGGCTTGGTATATAAAGCAGACAAATAGACATCCAGGTACTGTTCGATTGAACTTTATAATTGGCAAAATAAGTGACCTAAGAGTCTGAGCGTGGTTTGATCGTCGATGCTAGGCGCGCCGGACCCAGTATCTCAGAAATTGCCGACCTCCTGGTCTTTCACGCACGACAGTGCCTAGGGTTTACAGAGAACGGTTCAACAAAAAAAACATCTAGTCAGTCAGCAGTCCTGTGTGCAAAAACAGCTCATTGATGAGAGGTCAAAGTAGGACGGCAAGAATAATGCAAGCTAACAGGCGGAACACAAACGGACAAATAACATTGCAGTATAATAGTGGTGTGCAGAACGGCATCTCGGAATGAACTCATCAGTCCTTGTCACGGATGGGCTATTGCAGCAGACGACCACTCCTATTGGCTAAAAACAAGAAGAAGCGGGTCCAGTGGGTACACGATCACACTGAACAATTAAGGAGTGGAAATACATTGCCTGGTCAGATGAATCCCGGTTCTTGTTGCATCATACTGATGGCAGCGTCAAGATTTGGCTAACAGTTAAATTCAGAAGTTTACATAAACTAGTTTTAATGACTCCAACCTAAGTGTTTCAACCACATTTGTGGGCAGACCTGAAAAGGCGTGTGCGAGCAAGGAGGCCTACAAACCCGACTCAGTTACACCAGCTCTGTCAGGAGGAATGGGACAAAATTCACCCAACTTATTATGGAAGGCTACCCGAAACGTTTGACCCAAGTTAAACAATTTAAAGGCAATGCTACCAAATGAGTGTTTGTAAACTTCTGACCCACTGGGAACGTGATGAAAGAAACAAAAGCCAAAATAAAATCACTCTACTATTATTCTGACATTTCACATTCTTAAAACAAAGTGGTGATCCTAACTGACCTAAGACAGGGAATTTCTACTAGGATTAAATGTCAAGAATTGTGAAAACTGAGTTTAAATGTATTTGGCTAAGGTGTATGTAAACGTCTGACTTCAACTGTATGTAGCATGAATCCATGGACCTGGTGTGGAGACTGTTTTCCTGGCACATGTTAGGTCCCTTGATACCAATGGAGTAACGGTGTCTCCGACACCTTGTAGAATCCACACCCAAAATTATTTCAGGCTGTTCTAGAAGCAAGGGGGATCCAACCTGGTACTAGATGGGTGTACCTAATAAATTGTTGGTGAGTGTAAAAGGGAACATCTCTAGGAGGACTACAGCCTCTGAGTGGTGGTGTTGTCAGAGGGGAGTTAGTACATCACGTTCTGTTTTAACACTGACCCATGTGCTGCAGGACCACGCTCTGTGCAGACTTCATGGGCTGGGCCAACACGATGGCTGGGTCCAGGGCATGGCCATCAAACTCCAACATGGAGTCCTGTGGGAGGAAGCTCATGGGTCAGCATGAACAAGAGACCAAACAGGATCCGATAAGGCAGGACCATATGGGGGCAGTTGGAAGGATCATCACCTGCATGAAGTTATAGGTCCCCTGCATCTGGGCCATGAGGTCCTGTACGACCTGCTTCCGGACCACGGGGTCAGGCGTGTGGGAGACTGGGTTCACAGTGTGGGGCTCGGGGGTCATCTGGGGAGGAGACTGGTGCTGGAGGGCATTGACCACCTAAAGACACAGACAGATTTAAACCCAGCTGATGACACCATTGGGCCATGGCGTTACTTGTTGAACCCTAAAAGATTTTGTGACTGTGTGATATGACAAATGATATGAGAGGTGTAGGCATGCAGCATACCTGGACCTCTGCTGTCCACTCCTCTACTTGGTCGTTGCCAGTGCTGCTGTATGTGGTTTCTGGAATGAACTGTCTATTTACAAACTACACAAAAACATAAGTTTACTTGATTAGATTCCAATAGGCAAGGGAAATCAGAGAATTCTGAACTTTACAGCAGTTAAGAGTCAGGGTAGAGATTGAACTCACCTCTGTGGCTTCTACTTCAATGGACTCTGTGTATTCTTGCGTAACTGTTCGCTCTGTAAAAGGAATACACTCTGATTAATATCTACTCATCCAGGTCCACACATCAAAATCTAACCCAGAAGTAAAATCTCACATAATTTATTCAGCTGCGTGATTAACGGCCGTCTTAATACGTATTCGAAATTTAGCGTTACAGCAATATAAAGTCTCCACCCTCACAAAAGGAAACGCTCAGCCAAAGCACTCAAGGTGAAGCAGTTTAAGCATTTCCTTCACCCAATCCTGATACGTCCAAATAGCCAGTGACAAAAACCTAAAAAAAAAAAACTGAACCAATCCTGCTCGAATCTCATGCATCCCATTCAGTCAAGAAGATTATCTCGGTCTACACATGTATTTTTCCCACAGGAAATTATGGCTATGGCGGTTACCTGGTTCTGCGGGCTGCTCCCTGCTTCCAGATGACTCATGCACCACAGACTGCTGCTGCTCCTCCTCCTCTTCTTCTTCTTCTTCTTGCTCCTCTTCTTCACACGCGCCGTTCTGATGCGTTTGTGCTCTGTCAAAATAGCCACTCAGCAGCACCTTGTCCAGGGTCTCCTTCAGTGCCTTGTCTATAGGAAAGGGGCAGATCATATTCAGAACGTATGAGAAATGTCTTGATAATGCATAAATATACCACAGTTTAGTGGTCCCAATCGGTAACAAAAACTTTTGTGAGTTAGTCAATAGGCCGGGTCTATGCTTGGTATAGTCACAGCTGTGACCCATTCCACAGCACTAGGCCTAGCCAAGATCCACTGCTTGAAGCACTTTAATAACCCTCAAGTATTTATAATCCACAATGCCATATGATCCACTGCAAAGTTGTCTCTGGAATATGGGAGGTGGATGCTCACTACTGGCACTACCCCTCAAAGCCCACTGGCCTGAAACCAGTTCACCCCAACCACAGAAAAGAGCTTCCCTTTATACATGTTCTGCTAACATGGCCTGTATGTCTAGCATGCCCTTTGTGCTTCAAGGGGTTGGATGGGCTTTAGTCATAACACTGCTCCCAGCTCAGCAAACTTTCCTTTCAAGCTCCTTTTTATTCAAAATCTAAGATAAGCCCCAAGATACTCATTATGCAGATGGGGGTGTGGGTAACTAATTAAACAAGCCAAAGTCTACATGTACATGGTAAATAAAATGAGAGCTACTTCAAAAAGTGTTAGAAACATACATGTGGTTCCTGCCACAGCCTGGTCTCTGCCCTCTAGCAGTTCCCATAGGTGTAGGGAGGCCTCATCATACTGGTCAGTCAACCTGAAGAACAGGGAAGGACATTTACAACATGCCTACCATTATATTACGTCACTCCTCCGTCAAAAACAAAGAGAAAACAAAGGGTTTGTACCGGACATCATGGTCCCGTTCAGGGCCCACCAGCTTGTAGAAATTGTCCAGTGCGGTGAGGTCAGCATCGGTGAGCAGGGGGGAGCCTGCAGCGGGCTGTTTCAGGTCCTGCCTCGTCTGCTCATCCCCCAGCCGGTCAAGCAGGAACTGCAGCTCCAGAACAGTTTTCAGACGCCTCTGCTCCGTCTCCTCCCGCTGTAGCTGCTCCCTCCGGGCAGACTTCTTCACTGCCTTCTGGATCTGCAAGGAAATGGGGAAGGAGTTGTCACTGCACTATGGCCACAGTGACTGAGAAACAGCACCTAATAAATACAGTGAGTGTGGTCATAGTGACCAGAATGAAACCTTGAGACGGAACTCACCTCTTGCCCCAAAGACAGGAAGCTCTTCTGCAACTCCCTTGCAAAATCCAGGTTGTTGGTTACTTCCTGGAACTTGGTCAAGGCATCCTACAGACGAGACAAGAGGGAATGAACATTAAATATTTTGTTAGCTGTGTCACAGATCAAAAACAACAAACACCACAGTATAAAAACAATAGAAAGCTGAAGAATTAAAGATTATAGTAAATATGCAACAGGTTAAACAATCATGTTCACAATTGAAGTTCCCTGAGCTAACATCAACCCAAACCAGTGTCTTGTACGTACCAGCTGATCCTGGTTCAACCGTTCCCCTTTATTCTTCTTGGCCTGGTAGTCATCCAGCTTGCCCTATAGAAATATGGCACATTTAATAAGGGTTACGAGACGGTCTGCTGAGATTCTTTCAGCAGAAATATACCAACTGAGGTTACCCAGGAATATACCATCTATTAAGTGCTGTGATTCTAACGCCAAATAAAGGTCATAGGTTAATGATTGATTACACCAACTAAATTTGCCTGTAGCCATAATAATCTTGGTTACCAACTTTGAGGCAAAGTCAATACAGAGTCATAAGGCAGACAATCTTTTCAGACGAGACATCCAGAATTGCTCCTCAGTTGGTCTCAAGCAACGACTAAGCATGAAACAACCTATGCTTTTTGTGAGGTTTCCGAAAGCATGCTTAGATGAAAAAAAGGAAACATTGTTACCTTTTTCTTTTCCATGTTGCGGACCTTCTTGTCTATCACCTGCAGGACCTGCTTCATGGCCTCAGACTGGGTTCCAAAACCCAACTCTGGGCTAGAGGACTGAACAGCATTGTTGCCAACTGTTGCTGAAGGCATCTGACAGAAAATTATTTGTAGTAGTCATTATTAGTGAAGGCCACAAAACACTGAGGCTGTAATTCAATACAATAAAAGGTTAAAATATGTTGATGATTAAAACAGTTTGCCAATGGTGCTGTAAACAAAGGCCTGAACAATGGCATTATATTGTTGACCACAAGTGGTCAGACAGACATTTTAATATAACTGTAAAAAAAATAAAAATAAGCCTGGGTACTACTTATTAATTAATTATTAATTAATGTTCCTTGACGAACAACTGAAAGACCTATGAATGAATTTGGATATTATGTCGGTTTGCTTAATGATTTCTGTCAACCGCTAACGTTCGCTAACTCTCAAGACAAGTAACGTTAGCGTTACAATTCAATAGCTAGTACCTTGCTAATTAACGTTAGTATTTCCAGATGTGTTCCCATTAGCCAGCTAAGAAACTAAAGCCGACGA
Source organism: Oncorhynchus mykiss (assembly GCF_057628025.1). NCBI lineage: Eukaryota > Metazoa > Chordata > Actinopteri > Salmoniformes > Salmonidae > Oncorhynchus > Oncorhynchus mykiss. The sequence continues at coordinate 24,197,486 of NC_143047.1, read as the reverse complement.
GGCACATTAGGGAAAAATGGGATAAATTGCCAGTCCTTTGTGAGTCGAGGGACTGGCAGCCGAGCATTGTCCATTGAACCGCATAAACGTTACCTGCCAAACTAACGTTAGCTAGCTACGCTACTCATCAACAAACAAACAACGTTAATTCCGACAAAACAATTATTCATGCAGCAACCTACACATCGTCACAAGTAAAACGTTTATGCCATTTGAAAACAGATGGTCGTCAAATTAGGCTTAAACTTGAATCCCATCCCAGAACAACCCCCACCCGGCTACAGGGCTAGCTTGGGTACATTTAGCTAGCTAGCTAGCTAACGTTAGCTAGTTTCCTTTTCTCCTCGCATTGTTACCGAGACCGGCGTTAGCAGGCTGGCAACGCGAACCACTTAGATGCGAGATAGAAATCGATAGTTGACTAGCTAGTTAGTTAATTAGTTAGCTAACGCGATTCAAAAAAATATGATTAACTACATGTATATGAACGACAGCCATCACACTAGTTTGTTGAAATGTACCTTGCTAATGTGGTCACTGAACTTGGATTCCGTTTAATCAATTGGATGACAGGACAATGCTAGATAGAAACGACTTTAGTCAGAGGCTAGCTTAGCTCGCTAACTTAGCTAGCAAAATTATTCCTGAATTTGACGCTCACAACATCCACCTACCTTAAGGCTATCTGTCTTTGTTCGTCGTCTGACGTTGTAGTTTTGGCTCTATATATTTCGTGTAGCTTTTATGTTACTTTGTATCGACAATGGTGTTCCGCCTCCCCGGGCTCACCGAGAACTATACTGCTGGCAGATGCTAACGAAACACGAGATCAGGGTCGGGTGGCTGCAAGGCCCCGTTGGTAGTCCTATAATTGCCTGAGTTCATCTTGGTAGACTGACAGATTTAACTAGAATTTATCCTCAACATTGCAATTTAATTGCAGATAAATTTATGTAAGCTGTATTTGACAGATTTAGGTACGCATTTTTATGCAAGGCAAGTTGTCAATTTGTATTGAATCCCACATTTATTGCAAGCCATTTACTGAATCCCAAGTTTATTTAAACCACTCTTCTCTGCATTGAAAAGTACAATAGATTATCCTTTGCAAATCTATCGAATGATTACGTCGAAATAATATCCGTTTCTAAACCCAGAGGCGCAAACTCGCAAACAACTGTCAATGAATGAGAGAAGTGGAAAAATCTTCCTTTAGTTGTTAATTTTCTCGAAATCTAAAAGGCACAACCTAACCAATGTCGTAAGTAGTTGCAAATGTTTTTACTCCAACCTCGTGAAAGTGACAAACTGACACATTTTCATTTTTGTCAAAAACAACTTTATATTGGAGGGCCTGCACATGCGCAATGGGGTGCGATACGATACGACTACTCAACAATGGAGCTAGAGTGCATTCGGAAATTATTTACAACACTTGACTTTTTCCACATTTTGTTACATGACAGCCTGATTCTAAAATGTATTAAATTGTCTGCCCCCCCCCCATCTACAAACACTACCTGATAATGACAAAGCAAACAGGTTTGTATACATTTTTGCACATTTCTTAAAAATATATATATTTTAATATTGTATTTACATAAGCATTCAGGCCCTTTACTCAGTACTTTTCTGAAGCACCTTTGGCAGCGATTACAGCCTCGAGTCTTATTTGGTATGACACTACTTGGCAGAGGTGTGGACTCGAGTCCACATGACTTGGACTCGAGTCAGACTCGACTTTGACTTTAACACCAATGACTTGTGATTTGACTTGAGCCTTATGACTCGACCTGACTTGATACCCTCCCCAAGTATTAAAATTTATGCTATTAAAAAAAGTGTGCACCGCATCAAATCTTCATTTAACTGATTATAGTTTGAATCGGACAGCAGCCAATCAAATTGTGCATGGCAGTGCAGAGGAACGTCGGCGGGTGAATTCAGATTGAGCCCTTGGAAATATGATACATACACAAGTATTATTTTCGGATATAAAGACACCGCTGTATCAACAAAAAACGGATTGCAATTTGCGAAACGTGCGGGAAGAAAACGGAGGTGCAACAATTTCCAATTTTGTTCGACATTTGAAGCTGCACAAAGAACGGTAAGTCATGGCTAATATAGCCGACAGCTATATATTTTATTACTTTACTAGTGTATCATGTAGGCTAGTGTAAAGTTAAGTCAATGAGCCTCCACACAGTCATTCAGTGCGGGAACGTGATCACTGCACCCAAGATTGAGCTACATCTGGCTAGGCAGTTGGTAACCTAAATCCTGCCTGACGTTCCTAAAACAAGGTTGGGCGATTGTGTACAAGCCTACATCGCCCCATAGCGATAGTCGATCACTATTGGGGGGGGGGGTCTTTCTCATGGCTACCCATGTATTTCCATGGAAATAAAGTTTATTTGGAAAGTAATTAATATATATGTTTTAAAAGCATTCACGATTTGCGTAAATGTAATATACTAACTATTACTCTTGTTAAAAATATGAAATGGTATTACATTTGGTGAAGAGCTATATTTTGGTTAGGTCAGGGTGTGACGAGGGTGGGTACTAGTGTTGTATGTCTAGGGTTGTTGTAGGTCTAGGGGTTTTTGTATTTCTATGTTGGCCTGATATGTTTCCCAATCAGAGACAGCTGTTTATCTGTCTCTGATTGGGGATCATATTTAGGCAGCCCTGTTTCCTGCTTTCTGGTGTGGGATCTTGTCTACAGGTAGGCTAGTTGAGAACAAGTTCTCATTTACAACTGCAACCTGGCCAAGATAAAGAAAAGCAGTTCGACACATACAACAGTTACACATGGAATAAACAAAAATACAGTATAAAGTCTATATACAGTGTGTGCAGATGAGGTAAGATAAGGGAGGTAAGGCAATAAATAGGCCATGGTGGTGAAGTAATTACAATATATCAATAAAACAGTGGAGGGATGTGCAGGAGATGAATGTGCTACGCGTGCTCTTGTCACGTTCGTTATAAGGATCTGACCAATGCGAGCCTGAGTAGAGTTCCACATATTTTTAATGAACTGAAACTCACTGAAAAAAACAAAACCAACCAACCGTGACGCTACAAGTGTGCACACAGGCACCTAACTGGTTAAATAAAGGTGAAAAAAAGAGCACATTATGACTTGTTTAGGACTCGAAACTCAAAGATAAAGACTTGAGACTTGACTGGATACTTGACAGTCTTGACAGTCTTGACTTGACTCGTACTTGCCTGTCTTGACTTGGGACTTGACATGGGACTTGAGTGCTAAGACTTGAGACTTACTTGTGACTTGTAAAACAATGACTTGGTCCCACCTCTGCTACTTGGCACACCTGTATTTCAGAGTTTTTCCCAGTCTTCTCTGCAGATCCTCTCAAGCTCAGCCTGGCGTCACTGCACAGCTATTTTCAGGTCTCTCCAGAGATGTTCGAGCAGGTTGAATGAACCTAACAGGTACAATCCCAAATCAGTAAACACGGGGACCCTCATAGATGTCATCCTAACTAACTCGCCCTCCAAATACACCTCTGCTGTTTTCAATCAAGATCTCAGCAATCACTGCCTCATTGACTGCATCCGTAATGGGACTGCGAACCAAACGACCACCCCTCATCACTGTCAAACGCTCCCTAAAACACTTCTGCGAGCAGGCCTTTCTAATCGACCTGGCCGGGGTATCCTGGAATGACATTGACCTCATCCCGTCAGTAGATGATGCCTGGCTATTCTTTAAAAGTGCCTTCCTCACCATCTTAAATAAGCATGCCCCACTCAAAAAATGTAGGACTAGGAATAGATATAGTCCTTGGTTCACTCCAGACCTGTCTGCCCTTGACCAGCACAAAAACATCCTGTGGAGTTCTGCATTAGCATCGAATAGCCCCCGTGATATGCAACTTTTCAGGAAGTTAGGAACAAATATAAACAGGCAGTTAGAAAAGCTAAGGCTAGCTTTTTCAAACAGAAATTTGCATCCTGTAGTACTAACTCAAAAAAGTTCTGGGACACTGTAAAGTCCATGGAGAATAAGAGCACCTCCTCCCAGCTGCCCACTGCTCTAAGGCTAGGAAACACTGTTACCACCGATAAATCGACTATAATTGAGAATTTCAATAAGCATTTTTCTACGGCTGGCCATGCTTTCCACCTGGCTACCCCTACCCCGTTCAACTGCCCGGCACCCTCCACAGCAACCCACCAACGCCCCCACCATTTCTCCTTCACCCAAATCCAGATACAGTGGGGAGAACAAGTATTTGATACACTGCCGATTTTGCAGGTTTTCCTACTTACAAAGCATGTAGAGGTCTGTAATTTTTTATTATAGGTACACTTCAACTGTGAGAGACTGAATCTAAAACAATAATCCAGAAAATCACATTGTATGATTTTTAAGTAATTAATTTGCATTTTATTGCATGACATAAGTATTTGATCACCTACCAACCAGTAAGAATTCTTGCTCTCACAGACCTGTTAGTTTTTCTTTAAAAATCCCTCCTGTTCTCCACTCATTATCTGTATTAACTGCACCTGTTTGAACTCGTTACCTGTATAAAAGATACCTGTCCACACACTCAATCAAACAGACTCCAACCTCTCCACAATGGCCAAGACCAGAGAGCTGTGTAAGGACATCAGGGATACAATTGTAGACCTGCACAAGGCTGGGATTGGCTACAGGACAATAGGCAAGCAGCTTGGTGAGAAGGCAACAACTGTTGGCGCAATTATTAGAAAATGGAAGAAGTTCAAGATGACGGTCAATCACCCTCGGTCTGGGGCTCCATGCAAGATCTCACCTCGTGGGGCATCAATGATCATGAGGAAGGTGAGGGATCAGCCCAGAACTACACTGCAGGACCTGGTCAAGGACCTGAAAAGAGCTGGGACCACAGTCTCAAAGAAAACCATTAGTAACACATGTTGGGGAATAATCAGAATTAGTTGATAACATAGGTAAGATGTTTTATATTCATATGTTTGTAAGTTACTTCTCATCAGAATGTATATTTTTGTATAATACTGTGGCGGGGTTGCAGTATCTGTTCTCTGTCAAGACTAAGTTGCTTGGGCCGGAGAGAGGGGAGAGGTCAAGCGTGTATCTCTTGGCTCCACAATGTCTGTGTGCCAGTCAAGGTGTCTCTGTGATCTTGCCAAGATAAGATGGATTTGATATATGCCTGTTGATTTGGAGGATTTGTTTAGGTTCTGAGTTTGAGAAAATAACATAGTTTAGGAGACAAAGCTGAACGATAAATTATGCCTATGCTGTCTGGCTATGTGTGTCTTTGCTATAAAGGATCTCAGTTGCAATGTATATGTATGCAACTGTATGGAGGAGTGGGCCAAAATCCCTGCTGCAGTGTGTGCAAACCTGGTCAGGAACTACAGGAAATGTATGATCTCTGTAATTGCAAACAGAGGTTTCTGTACCAAATATTAAGTTCTGCTTTTCTGATGTATCAAATACTTATGCCATGCAATAAAATACAAATTAATTACTTAAAAATCATACAATGTGATTTTCTGGATTTTTTTTTAGATTCCGTCTCTCACAGTTGAAGTGTACCTATGATAACAATTACAGACCTCTACATGCTTTGTCGGTAGGAAAACCTGCAGAATCGGCAGTGTGTCAAACACTTGTTCTGCACACTGTAGCTGATGTTCTGAAAGAGCTGCATAATCTGGATCTGGCCAAGGCTTTCGACTCTGTCAATCACCACATTCTTATTGGCAGCCTTGGTTTCTCAAATGATTGCCTCGTCTGGTTTACCAACTACTTCTCTGATAGAGCAGTGTGTCAAATAGGTGGGGCTGTTGTCCGGACCTCTGTCAGTCTCTATGGGTGTGCCACAGGGTTCAATTCTCGGGCCGACTCTTCTCTGTATACATCAATGATGATGCTCTTGCTGCTGGTGATTCTCTGATCCACCTCTACGCAGACGACACCATTCTGCAGACTTCTGGCCCCTCTTTGGACACTGTGTTAACTAACCTCCAGACGAGCTTCAATGTCATACAACTATCCTTCCGTGGCCTCCAACTGCTCTTAAACGCAAGTAAAACTAAATGCATGCTATTCAATCGATCACTGCTCGCCCGTCCAGCATCATTAATCTGGACAGCTCTGACTTAAAATACATGGGTGTCTGGTTAGACTGTAAACTCTCCTTCCAGACTCACATTAAGCATCTCCAATCCAAAATTAAATCTAGAAGCGACTTCCTATATTGCAACAAAGCATCCTTCACTCATGCTGCCAAACACCCTCGTAAAACTGACCATCCTACCAATCCTCGACTTTGGTGACGTCATCTATAAAATAGCCTCCAACACTCTACTCAACAAACTGGATGCAGTCCATCACAGTGCCATCTGTTTTGTCACCAAAGCCCCATACACTACCCACCATTGCGACCTGTACGCTCTCGTTGGCTGGCCCTCGCTTCATACTCATCGCCAAACCCACTGGCTCCAGGTCATCTACAAGTCTCTGCTAGGTAAAGCCCTGCCTTATCTCAGCTCACTGGTCACCATAGCAGCACCCACTCGTAGCACGCGCTCCAGCAGGTATAGCTCACTGGTCACCCCCTAAGCCAATTCCTCCTTTGGTCATATTTCCTTCCAGTTCTCTGCCAATGACTGGAACGAACTGCAAACATTTCTGATGCTGGAGACTCATATCACCTCCTAGCTTTAAGCACCAGCTGTCAGAGCAGCTCACAGATCACTGCACCTGTACATAGCCCAACTATAAACAGCCCATCTATTGTCAGAGTTGTGTGTATAGGTGGCAGGGAAGTCAGGCGCAGGAGAATCAAACTTAGTGGAATGGAGTTGTTTTGTTTAAAGTCATTAAACATCTCCAAAACTATGAATAATATAAAACAAAGTGGGTACGAGGACCCGTCACACACCAATACAAACACGAAATCTGAACAACAAACAATCTCTGACAAAGACATGAGGGGAAACAGAGGGTTAAATACTTAACAGGTAATGAATGGGATTGAAACCAGGTGTGTAGGAAGACAAGACAAAACCAATGGAAAATGAAAAATAGATCAATGATGGCTAGAAGACTGGTGACATCAGCCGCCGAGCACCACCCAAACAAGGAGAGGCATCGACTTTGGGAGAAGTCGTGACAGAACCCCCCCGACGCGCGGCTCCAGAGCGCATCGACACCGGCCTCGTGGACGACCCGGAGGGTGAGGCGCAGGGCGCTCCGGATGGAGATGGTGGAATTCTTGCAGCAGGGAAGGATCTAACACGTCCTCCACCTGAACCCAGCATCTCTCCTCTGGACCGTATCCCTCCCAGTCCACGAGGTACTGAAGGCCCTTTGTCCGACATCTCGAATCCAAGATGGATCGAACGGAGTACTCCGGGACCCCCTCGATGTCCAGAGGGGGCGGAGGAACATCCCGCACTTCAGCCTCCTGGAGTGGGCCAGACACCACCGGCCTGAGGAGAGACACATGGAACGAGGGGTTAATACAGTAATTGGTGGATAGCTGTAACCTGTAACCCACACTCTCCTCAGGACTTTAAACGGCCCCACAAACCGCGGACCCAGCTTCAGGCAGGGCAGGCGGAGGGGCAGGTTTCGGGTCGAGAGCCAGACCCTGTCCCCTGGTCCGAACACCGGGGCCTCACAGCGGTGACGGTCTGTGCCAACTTTCTGGCTTAGTACAGCGCGCTGAAGGTGGACGTGGGTGGCCTCCCAGGTTTCCTCCGCGTGCCGTAACCAATTGTCCACTGCAGGAGCCAAGGTCTGACTCTCATGCCAAGCAGCCAGAACCGGCTGATACCCTAATACACATTGAAAGGGAGAAAGGTTAGTGGAGGAGTGGCGGAGCAAGTTCTGTGCCATCTCTGCCCAGGGCATGAACTTCGCCCACTTCCCCGGCCGGTCCTGGCAATAAGACCGCAGAAACCTACCTACAGCCTGGTTAACTCTCTCCACCTGCCCATTACTCTCAGGGTGAAAACCTGAGGTGAGGCTGACCGAGACCCCCAGACGTTCCATGAACGCCTTCCAGATCCTTGACGTGAACTGGGAACCCCGATCAGACATGATATCCTCAGGCACCCCATAGTGCCGGAAGACGTGTGTAAACAGGGCCTCCCCAGTTTGTAAGGCTGTAGGGAGACCGGGCAAAGGGAGGAGACGACAGGACTTAGAAAAATGATCCACAACGACCAGGATCGTGGTGTTACCCTGTGAAGGTGGAAGATCGGTTAGGAAATCCACCGACAGTAGCTCATAGTTTAGGGATCCCCATTGTTCCTGTGGATGTGCCTTTTCCCGTTCACGCCTTAGATAGTCGACCATTAGGGTCAGTGTTTATCAGGGAGGCCACCGCTCCTTTGAGTATGGTGACGCAGGGGGGTCACAGGGAAAAAATTAGTATTTTTCTTATTGATTCTCCTGCATATTCTGGGATGCTGGACCTACCCTGGTTAGCTTGTCATAACCCCACTGTTTCTTGGCCACAGAAGGCTCTCATGGGGTCGTCGCGAGAGTGCTCAGGTAGGTGTTTAGGCGTTTCCGTTGGTGCTACTACGGTAGAAAGTCCACACCAGTTCTCCACCGTGCGCATCCCCCCAGAATATGCCGATTTGGCTCTCGCTTTCTGTAAAAAGAAGGCGACTCAATTACCACCCCATCGACGGGGGGATTGTGCGATAAATATCCTGGTAGAAGCTGCACTTCCCAGGAGACACGTGTATCCCCTGTCGCAAGCGGAGACTGTGGCTATGGAGACATAAGTCTCCGAATCTCTGCGTCAGGGGTACATTCGGCCCTCCTTTTCACCCGTTTCTTTTTTGTGAAGGATGGAGGTTTGCGCCCGTGCATTGATTATTGAGGTCTCAATAAAATCAGTGAGCGCTTCTTCACTAAACTGGATCTCAGGAGTGCGTACAACCTGGTGCGTATCCGGAAGGGAGACGAATGGAAGATGGCATTTAGTACCACCTCAGGGCATTATGAGTACCTCGTCATGCCGTATGGGTTGATGAATGCTCCATCAGTCTTCCAATCTTTTGTAGACAAGATTTTCAGAGATTTTCAGGGTGTAGTGGTGTATATTGACGACATTCTGATATACTCCACTACATGCGCCGAGCATGTGTCCCTGGTGCGCAGAGTGCTTGGTCGCTTGTTGGAGCATGATCTATATGTCAAGGCTGAGAAATGCTTGTTCTTCCAACATTCCGTCTCCTTCCTAGGGCATCGGATTTTCATGTCATGAGTGGAGATGGAGAGCGACCGCATTGCAGCCATGCGTAATTGGTCGACTCCCACCACGGTAAAGGAAGTGCAGCGATTCTTAGGGTTTGCCAATGGAGGTTTATCCGGGGTTGTGGTCAGGTTGCTGCTCCCATTACCTCACTGCTAAAGGGGGGCCCGGTGCGCTTGCAGTGGTCAGCTGAGGCGAACAGAACTTTTAGGCACCTGAAAAGGCTCTGTTTACCTCGGTACCTGTGTTGGCTCATCCGGATCCCTCTTTGCCGTTCATAGTGGAGGTGGACGCATCCGAAGCTGGGATAGGAGCAGTGCTCTCTCAGCACTCGGGTGCGCCACTGAAGCTCCGCCCCTGTGACTTCTTTTCGTAGAAGCTCAGCCCGGCGGAGCTAAACTATGATGTGGGCGACCAGGAGCTGTTGGCTGTCGTCAAGGCTTTGAAGGCGTGGAGACATTGGCTTGAGGGGGCTAAACACCCTTTTCTCATCTGGACTGACCATCACATACCTTAAGGGAACATTTCGGCATTTCGTGTATGATCAGTGAGAAAGTCCATATTGCAAATGTACGGTCCCTTACCCGACGTCCGAAATCGTTTGTAAAATTCGCGGTCGGCGTCGGGACGTGCGGTAGGGCCGGACTTACCGGGAAGTCGTCGAATGAACTTTGTCGGACTTTCGGTTTCCGTTTAAAAAAAAAAACAAGTTTCGGACCGTTTTTCCGCCGTCCCGGACACTCCCACCAGATGGCATACGGAATCATATGGCAATTTGGCAAAACATCACGAATCGCGACGGGGCCTTATCTCAAAAACTGAAAATATTTCGAAGCCGAAACTTGGCGAGCGTAGGTTTGGCTCAAGGGGCAGTTGGCCCCGAACGGGATGGCGTCTAGGCCTCGACGGTTTTTGAGCTACGGCCATTTTTCTGGGATTAAAGGCTTAAAATGGAAGTAGAGAAATTATTTTTCCACTTCAGGTCAAAGCCAAGGAGCCTCCGGTGTCAATAAAAAAAGAACCAGCCATTTATCTATCGTCATTTAAGAGAAACGGAACAATGACAAATTGGTGATGGTCACAAATAGGCGTTTTTTTTTTTCAACGGTTACAGATCCAGTTGCAGGGTGTTCATACGAATCTTTTTAAAGTGTGCTGCGGAGCTCTGCGACATTTCTGTGATTTTCTATGATTTTCTGAAATAACACAATAACCGACCATTAGAATAGTAGGCCCAAAATGAAGCCTGCCTCCCCACTTCATATATGTGATTAGGCAACCCCCATGAACTGTAAATCAGTCATTTTTCCCCAAAAAAATCAAAGGAAAAAAAAATCGCACTAAAACACAACTTGGATGGAGGGACGTATTGGGGTGCGTAGAGACAGACAGTGGCCGCAATAGTTAGCTTTGTTCTAGCTAAAAAAGGACGGTCGGACCTAGAGTTCCGAAACTTTAGAAACCTGTTCTAGACCTCCGGGCCATGGTGCGTGGCGAGTTACGTGGCTCTAGACGGTTCTCGGACCGAGAAACAGCCTCGTACATTCGCAATAACTTCAATTCATTTTTGCATCACGAAAATGACGACGTTTAGAAAAATCTCAGAGACGCAAGGCTAGGTGCGTTGAAACCGGCTCGGCCCATAGAGACGGACCCCAAAGTTTCTGTCCGATAGCTCGTTCAAGGACCCCGTAGCAAGGCATGGAAATAAGTGGATTTTCAGCACCAATTAGGGTTTTTCTCGGACACCAAATGACCTATCGAGCCGAAACTCGGGATTCGGGGTCGCCTCACATAGGACTTCGCATAATGTCCGAACTGGACCCGCAGCTAGAACGTAACTATGTGTTTTACCTTTTTATTATGTTTTAAACTAGAGGCGCTGTGAATTATGGGACTGCTCTGACATATATGATAGTTGGCATCTAAATGAGTAGGAAACAGTGGGTTTGGTGTCATAATGACATCTAATTGACTGATGGACACTGACTTGCTAGTTGACTTTTGTACATTTGCAATATGTTTAAACAGAGAGGGACCATCACCAAAATGGCATTCTGAAATCAACACAAAAAATGGCATCACCATAGTCTCCAGACTGTGCTGAGTTCAACGAGCTATCCCGCTTGACCGTAGCTCGCTCGGTCTAGGCGCAGCAACCATTAGAATATTAGGCCCAAAATGAAGCCTGCCCCACAATGTCATTTGCTTTTGAGTGACAGTGAGAGAACCGTTAGGGTGAGAAGAAAAATTCCACCATAGGAATGTTCCTAAGGTCCTCCCGATCTGAACAAGCCTAACCTTGACCGTGTGGCATTAACCCTTAACAGTAAAACAGTGTTTTTTGATCTCACAGATTAATGTGTCATCTCTCCCCATAGGAATACATAGCCTGCACCACAAAATTCAACCTGAGGCCTATGTGGGTTATGAATGCCGTATGAACCTGTCTTCGGTACCAGTCCATCAGGCCACTATGAGGTCTACCTGTGTTGATTCTAAGCTTCCTGGACCAACCGGAAGTGGTTCAAATCACCCTAAAAGTGTTTACCCATACATTGCATGCAGTTTGATAGACATAGTGCATTCAACCCTGTGTAGATCAGTCAATTCTCGGGATTCTGTAAGTGGCCATGTCAATCAAGACATGTGGTGATTTATAGCTTCCTGTGCCAACCGGAAGTGCCATAATTGGTGTCTCAGGGGCTGTTTCGAAGGGTTAAAAAAGTCAGATCTGTCCAAAACTTCATATATGTGATTAGGCAACCCCCATGAACTGTAAATCAGTCATTTTTCCCAAAAAAAATCAAAGGAAAAAAAAATTGCACTAAAACACAACTTGGATGGAGGGACGTATTGGGGTGCGTAGAGACAGACAGTGGCCCCAATAGTTAGCTTTGTTGGAGCTAAAAAAGAACGGTCGGACCTAGAGTTCCGAAACTTTAGAAACCTGTTCTAGACCTCCGGGCCATGGTGCGTGGCGAGTTACGTGGCTCTAGACGGTTCTCGGACCGAGAAACAGCCTCGTACATTTGAAATAACTTCAATTCATTTTTGCATCACGAAAATGACGACATTTAGAAATGTCCCAGAGTCGCAAGACTAGGTGCATTGCGAACGTCTCGGCCCATATAGACAGACCCCAACGTTTCTGTCCGATAGCTCATTCAAGGACCCCGTAGCAAGTCATGGAAAATAGTGGATTTTCAGCACCAATTAGGGTTTTTCTCGGACACCAAATGACCTATCGAGCCGAAACTCGGGATTCGGGGTCGCTTCACATAGGACTTCACATAATGTCCGAACTGGACCCGCAGCTAGAACGTAACTATGTGTTTTACCTTTTTATTATGTTTTCAACTAGAGGCGCTGTGAATTATGGGCCTGCTCTGACATATGTGATAGTTGGCTACTAAATGAGTAGGAAAAAGTGGGTTTGGTGTCAATTGATATCCATTTGGTGTCATAATGACATCTAATTGACTGATGGACACTGACTTGCTAGTTGACTTTTGTACATTTGCAATATGTTTAAACGGAGAGGGACCATCACCAAAATGGCATTCTGAAATCAACACAAAAAATGGCATCACCATAGTCTCCAGACTGTTCTGAGTTCAACGAGCTATCCCGCTTGACCGTAGCTCGCTCGGTCTAGGCGCAGCAACCATTAGAATAGAAGGCCCAAAATGAAGCCTGCACCACAATGTCATTTGCTTTTGAGTGACAGTGAGAGAACCGTTAGGGTGAGAAGAAAAATTCCACCACTTGAATGTTCCTAAGGTCCTCCCGATCTCAACAAGCCTAACCTTGACCGTGTGGCATTAACCCTTCACAGTAAAACAGTGTTTTTTGATCTCACAGATTACAATGTCATCTCTCCCCATAGGAATACATTGCCTGCACCCCTAATTTCAACCTGAGGCCTATGTGGGTTATGAATGCCGTATGAACCTGTCTTCGGTACCAGTCCATCAGGCCACTATGAGGTCTACCTGTGTTGATTCTAAGCTTCCTGGACCAACCGGAAGTGGTTAAAATGCCCCTAAAAGTGTTTACCCATACAATGCATGCAGTTTGATAGACATAGTGCATTCAACCCTGTGTAGATCAGTCAATTCTTAACGTAAGGACTTAAAACTCAGGATTCTGTAACAGCATACCCCAATGAGGATATGTGTTGATTTATAACTTCCTGTGCCAACCGGAAGTGCCATAATTGGTGTCTCAGGGGCTGTTTCGAAGGGTTAAAAAAGTCTGATCTTTCCAAAACTTCATATGTGTGATTAGGCAACCCCCATGAACTGTAAATCAGTCATTTTTCCCAAAAAAAATCAAAGGAAAAAAAATTGCACTAAAACACAACTTGGATGGAGGGACGTATTGGGGTGCGTAGAGACAGACAGTGGCTCCAATAGTTAGCTTTGTTGGAGCTAAAAAAGAACGGTCGGACCTAGAGTTCCGAAACTTTAGAAACCTGTTCTAGACCTCCGGGCCATGGTGCGTGGCGAGTTACGTGGCTCTAGACGGTTCTCGGACCGAGAAACAGCCTCGTACATTTGAAATAACTTCAATTCAATTTTGCATCACGAAAATGACGACATTTAGAAATGTCCCAGAGTCGCAAGACTAGGTGCATTGCGAACGTCTCGGCCCATATAGACAGACCCCAACGTTTCTGTCCGATATCTCATTCAAGGACCCCGTAGCAAGTCATGGAAAATAGTGGATTTTCAGCACCAATTAGGGTTTTTCTCGGACACCAAATGACCTATCGAGCCGAAACTTGGGATTCGGGGTCGCCTCAGCTAGGCCAACACATAACATAAGAAATGGACCCGCAGCTAGAACGTAACTACGTGTTTTATGTTTTTTTTATGGTTTGTACCGAAGGCGTTGTGAATTTTGGGCCAGCTCTGAAGTATGTAATAGTTGGCTACTAAACGAGTTGGAAAAAGTGGGTTTGGTGTCAGTTTGTATCAGTTTGGTGGTCAGAATGATATCTAATTGACTGATGGACTCTTGTCCACTTGACTCTTGTACATTTGCAATATGATTCTATAGTGAAAAAACATCACCAAAAGCGACATTCTGAAATCAACCCAAACGAGCGATTGAGATGACCCAGAATCACTGCAAAGCCATCCCGAGTTCATCGGGCCAGTCAATTTCACATTCCTGCAGGATTTTTATAGCATGACAAATTCGTGATGGTACCTGCCCATTAAAACATATTGCAAATGCACAGTGACTTTGAAAAAGTAAGAAACAAAAAAAAATACATCTAAAATTTTTTGAGCATGACAAATTCGTGATGGTACCTGCCCATTGAAACATATTCCAAATGCACAGTGACTTTGAAAAAGTAAGGAAACAAAAAAAAATACATCTAAAAAATTTTGAGCATGACAAATTCGTGATGGTACCTGCCCATTGAAACATATTGCAAATGCACAGTGACTTTGAAAAAGTAAGGAAACATAAACAAATTCGATAAACAAATTCGTGATGGTACCTGCCCATTAAAACATATTCCAAATGCACAGTGACTTTGAAAAAGTAAGAAACAAAAAAAATACATCTAAAATTTTTTGAGCATGACAAATTCGTGATGGTACCTGCCCATTGAAACATATTGCAAATGCACAGTGACTTTGAAAAAGTAAGGAAACATAAACAAATTCGATAAACAAATTTGTGATGGTACCTGCCCATTAAAACATATTCCAAATGCACAGTGACTTTGAAAAAGTAAGAAACAAAAAAAAATACATCTAAAATTTTTTGAGCATGACAAATTCGTGATGGTACCTGCCCATTGAAACATATTGCAAATGCACAGTGACTTTGAAAAAGTAAGGAAACATAAACAAATTCGATAAACAAATTCGTGATGGTACCTGCCCATTAAAACATATTCCAAATGCACAGTGACTTTGAAAAAGTAAGGAAACAAAAAAAAATACATCTAAAAAATTTTGAGCATGACAAATTCGTGATGGTACCTGCCCATTGAAACATATTGCAAATGCACAGTGACTTTGAAAAAGTAAGGAAACATAAACAAATTCGATAAACAAATTCGTGATGGTACCTGCCCATTAAAACATATTCCAAATGCACAGTGACTTTGAAAAAGTAAGAAACAAAAAAAAATACATCTAAAATTTTTTGAGCATGACAAATTCGTGATGGTACCTGCCCATTGAAACATATTGCAAATGCACAGTGACTTTGAAAAAGTAAGGAAACATAAACAAATTCGATAAACAAATTCGTGATGGTACCTGCCCATTAAAACATATTCCAAATGCACAGTGACTTTGAAAAAGTAAGGAAACAAAAAAAAATACATCTAAAAAATTTTGAGCATGACAAATTCGTGATGGTACCTGCCCATTGAAACATATTGCAAATGCACAGTGACTTTGAAAAAGTAAGGAAACATAAACAAATTCGATAAACAAATTCGTGATGGTACCTGCCCATTAAAACATATTCCAAATGCACAGTGACTTTGAAAAAGTAAGGAAACATAAACAAATTCGATAAACAAATTCGTGATGGTACCTGCCCATTAAAACATATTCCAAATGCACAGTGACTTTGAAAAAGTAAGAAACAAAAAAAAATACATCTAAAATTTTTTGAGCATGACAAATTCGTGATGGTACCTGCCCATTGAAAGATACTGCAAATGCACAGTGACTTTGAAAAAGTAAGGAAACATAAACAAATTCGATAAACAAATTCGTGATGGTACCTGCCCATTAAAACATATTCCAAATGCACAGTGACTTTGAAAAAGTAAGAAACAAAAAAAAATACATCTAAAATTTTTTGAGCATGACAAATTCGTGATGGTACCTGCCCATTGAAACATATTGCAAATGCACAGTGACTTTGAAAAAGTAAGGAAACATAAACAAATTCGATAAACAAATTCGTGATGGTACCTGCCCATTGAAACATATTGCAAATGCACAGTGACTTTGAAAAAGTAAGGAAACATAAACAAATTCGATAAACAAATTCGTGATGGTACCTGCCCATTAAAACATATTCCAAATGCACAGTGACTTTGAAAAAGTAAGGAAACAAAAAAAAATACATCTAAAAAATTTTGAGCATGACAAATTCGTGATGGTACCTGCCCATTGAAACATATTGCAAATGCACAGTGACTTTGAAAAAGTAAGGAAACATAAACAAATTCGATAAACAAATTCGTGATGGTACCTGCCCATTAAAACATATTCCAAATGCACAGTGACTTTGAAAAAGTAAGGAAACAAAAAAAAATACATCTAAAAAATTTTGAGCATGACAAATTCGTGATGGTACCTGCCCATTGAAACATATTGCAAATGCACAGTGACTTTGAAAAAGTAAGGAAACATAAACAAATTCGATAAACAAATTCGTGATGGTACCTGCCCATTAAAACATATTCCAAATGCACAGTGACTTTGAAAAAGTAAGGAAACATAAACAAATTCGATAAACAAATTCGTGATGGTACCTGCCCATTAAAACATATTCCAAATGCACAGTGACTTTGAAAAAGTAAGAAACAAAAAAAAATACATCTAAAATTTTTTGAGCATGACAAATTCGTGATGGTACCTGCCCATTGAAACATATTGCAAATGCACAGTGACTTTGAAAAAGTAAGGAAACATAAACAAATTCGATAAACAAATTCGTGATGGTACCTGCCCATTAAAACATATTCCAAATGCACAGTGACTTTGAAAAAGTAAGAAACAAAAAAAAATACATCTAAAATTTTTTGAGCATGACAAATTCGTGATGGTACCTGCCCATTGAAACATATTGCAAATGCACAGTGACTTTGAAAAAGTAAGGAAACATAAACAAATTTGATAAACAAATTCGTGATGGTACCTGCCCATTAAAACATATTCCAAATGCACAGTGACTTTGAAAAAGTAAGAAACAAAAAAAAATACATCTAAAAAATTTTGAGCATGACAAATTCGTGATGGTACCTGCCCATTGAAACATATTGCAAATGCACAGTGACTTTGAAAAAGTAAGGAAACATAAACAAATTCGATAAACAAATTCGTGATGGTACCTGCCCATTAAAACATATTCCAAATGCACAGTGACTTTGAAAAAGTAAGGAAACAAAAAAAAATACATCTAAAAAATTTTGAGCATGACAAATTCGTGATGGTACCTGCCCATTGAAACATATTGCAAATGCACAGTGACTTTGAAAAAGTAAGGAAACATAAACAAATTCGATAAACAAATTCGTGATGGTACCTGCCCATTAAAACATATTGCAAATGCACAGAGACTTTGAAAAAGTAAGGAAACATAAACAAAAAAACATCCCAAAAAATGTTGGGTAACCAGCTGCATATTTTAGATCACAAGCTTGAATTTTGAGCATGACAAATTCGTGATGGTACCTGCCCATTAAAACATATTGCAAATGCACAGTGACTTTGAAAAAGTAAGGAAACATAAACAAAAAAACATCCCAAAATTTTTTTTTTGGGTTACCAGTTGCATATTTTAGATCACCAGGTGCACATTTCAGGTCACCAGGTGCACATTTCAGATCACCAGGTGCACGGAGGAAAATATTTACTTTTGACTTTGACTTTTGACTTCCTATGACATCATATTGCAAATGGAGAAAACATATGCCTTATGCACAAGTAAAACAAAAAGAAATATGTAATACAAGTTGACCAAGGTATAGTTTGAGCAAAGTAAAGTTTGAATTTTGAGCATGACAAATTCGTGATGGTACCTGCCCATTGAAACATATTGCAAATGCACAGTGACTTTGAAAAAGTAAGGAAACATAAACAAATTCGATAAACAAATTCGTGATGGTACCTGCCCATTAAAACATATTCCAAATGCACAGTGACTTTGAAAAAGTAAGAAACCAAAAAAAATACATCTAAAATTTTTTGAGCATGACAAATTCGTGATGGTACCTGCCCATTGAAACATATTGCAAATGCACAGTGACTTTGAAAAAGTAAGGAAACATAAACAAATTCGATAAACAAATTCGTGATGGTACCTGCCCATTAAAACATATTCCAAATGCACAGTGACTTTGAAAAAGTAAGGAAACAAAAAAAAATACATCTAAAAAATTTTGAGCATGACAAATTCGTGATGGTACCTGCCCATTGAAACATATTGCAAATGCACAGTGACTTTGAAAAAGTAAGGAAACATAAACAAATTCGATAAACAAATTCGTGATGGTACCTGCCCATTAAAACATATTGCAAATGCACAGAGACTTTGAAAAAGTAAGGAAACATAAACAAAAAAACATCCCAAAAAATGTTGGGTAACCAGCTGCATATTTTAGATCACAAGCTTGAATTTTGAGCATGACAAATTCGTGATGGTACCTGCCCATTGAAACATATTGCAAATGCACAGTGACTTTGAAAAAGTAAGGAAACATAAACAAATTCGATAAACAAATTCGTGATGGTACCTGCCCATTAAAACATATTCCAAATGCACAGTGACTTTGAAAAAGTAAGAAACCAAAAAAAATACATCTAAAATTTTTTGAGCATGACAAATTCGTGATGGTACCTGCCCATTGAAACATATTGCAAATGCACAGTGACTTTGAAAAAGTAAGGAAACATAAACAAATTCGATAAACAAATTCGTGATGGTACCTGCCCATTAAAACATATTCCAAATGCACAGTGACTTTGAAAAAGTAAGGAAACAAAAAAAAATACATCTAAAAAATTTTGAGCATGACAAATTCGTGATGGTACCTGCCCATTGAAACATATTGCAAATGCACAGTGACTTTGAAAAAGTAAGGAAACATAAACAAATTCGATAAACAAATTCGTGATGGTACCTGCCCATTAAAACATATTCCAAATGCACAGTGACTTTGAAAAAGTAAGGAAACAAAAAAAAATACATCTAAAAAATTTTGAGCATGACAAATTCGTGATGGTACCTGCCCATTGAAACATATTGCAAATGCACAGTGACTTTGAAAAAGTAAGGAAACATAAACAAATTCGATAAACAAATTCGTGATGGTACCTGCCCATTAAAACATATTCCAAATGCACAGTGACTTTGAAAAAGTAAGGAAACATAAACAAATTCGATAAACAAATTCGTGATGGTACCTGCCCATTAAAACATATTCCAAATGCACAGTGACTTTGAAAAAGTAAGAAACAAAAAAAAATACATCTAAAATTTTTTGAGCATGACAAATTCGTGATGGTACCTGCCCATTGAAACATATTGCAAATGCACAGTGACTTTGAAAAAGTAAGGAAACATAAACAAATTCGATAAACAAATTCGTGATGGTACCTGCCCATTAAAACATATTCCAAATGCACAGTGACTTTGAAAAAGTAAGAAACAAAAAAAAATACATCTAAAATTTTTTGAGCATGACAAATTCGTGATGGTACCTGCCCATTGAAACATATTGCAAATGCACAGTGACTTTGAAAAAGTAAGGAAACATAAACAAATTCGATAAACAAATTCGTGATGGTACCTGCCCATTAAAACATATTCCAAATGCACAGTGACTTTGAAAAAGTAAGAAACAAAAAAAAATACATCTAAAATTTTTTGAGCATGACAAATTCGTGATGGTACCTGCCCATTGAAACATATTGCAAATGCACAGTGACTTTGAAAAAGTAAGGAAACATAAACAAATTCGATAAACAAATTCGTGATGGTACCTGCCCATTAAAACATATTCCAAATGCACAGTGACTTTGAAAAAGTAAGGAAACAAAAAAAAATACATCTAAAAAATTTTGAGCATGACAAATTCGTGATGGTACCTGCCCATTGAAACATATTGCAAATGCACAGTGACTTTGAAAAAGTAAGGAAACATAAACAAATTCGATAAACAAATTCGTGATGGTACCTGCCCATTAAAACATATTCCAAATGCACAGTGACTTTGAAAAAGTAAGAAACAAAAAAAATACATCTAAAATTTTTTGAGCATGACAAATTCGTGATGGTACCTGCCCATTGAAACATATTGCAAATGCACAGTGACTTTGAAAAAGTAAGGAAACATAAACAAATTCGATAAACAAATTTGTGATGGTACCTGCCCATTAAAACATATTCCAAATGCACAGTGACTTTGAAAAAGTAAGAAACAAAAAAAAATACATCTAAAATTTTTTGAGCATGACAAATTCGTGATGGTACCTGCCCATTGAAACATATTGCAAATGCACAGTGACTTTGAAAAAGTAAGGAAACATAAACAAATTCGATAAACAAATTCGTGATGGTACCTGCCCATTAAAACATATTCCAAATGCACAGTGACTTTGAAAAAGTAAGGAAACAAAAAAAAATACATCTAAAAAATTTTGAGCATGACAAATTCGTGATGGTACCTGCCCATTGAAACATATTGCAAATGCACAGTGACTTTGAAAAAGTAAGGAAACATAAACAAATTCGATAAACAAATTCGTGATGGTACCTGCCCATTAAAACATATTCCAAATGCACAGTGACTTTGAAAAAGTAAGAAACAAAAAAAAATACATCTAAAATTTTTTGAGCATGACAAATTCGTGATGGTACCTGCCCATTGAAACATATTGCAAATGCACAGTGACTTTGAAAAAGTAAGGAAACATAAACAAATTCGATAAACAAATTCGTGATGGTACCTGCCCATTAAAACATATTCCAAATGCACAGTGACTTTGAAAAAGTAAGGAAACAAAAAAAAATACATCTAAAAAATTTTGAGCATGACAAATTCGTGATGGTACCTGCCCATTGAAACATATTGCAAATGCACAGTGACTTTGAAAAAGTAAGGAAACATAAACAAATTCGATAAACAAATTCGTGATGGTACCTGCCCATTAAAACATATTCCAAATGCACAGTGACTTTGAAAAAGTAAGGAAACAAAAAAAAATACATCTAAAAAATTTTGAGCATGACAAATTCGTGATGGTACCTGCCCATTGAAACATATTGCAAATGCACAGTGACTTTGAAAAAGTAAGGAAACATAAACAAATTCGATAAACAAATTCGTGATGGTACCTGCCCATTAAAACATATTGCAAATGCACAGAGACTTTGAAAAAGTAAGGAAACATAAACAAAAAAACATCCCAAAAAATGTTGGGTAACCAGCTGCATATTTTAGATCACAAGCTTGAATTTTGAGCATGACAAATTCGTGATGGTACCTGCCCATTGAAACATATTGCAAATGCACAGTGACTTTGAAAAAGTAAGGAAACATAAACAAATTCGATAAACAAATTCGTGATGGTACCTGCCCATTAAAACATATTCCAAATGCACAGTGACTTTGAAAAAGTAAGAAACCAAAAAAAATACATCTAAAATTTTTTGAGCATGACAAATTCGTGATGGTACCTGCCCATTGAAACATATTGCAAATGCACAGTGACTTTGAAAAAGTAAGGAAACATAAACAAATTCGATAAACAAATTCGTGATGGTACCTGCCCATTAAAACATATTCCAAATGCACAGTGACTTTGAAAAAGTAAGGAAACAAAAAAAAATACATCTAAAAAATTTTGAGCATGACAAATTCGTGATGGTACCTGCCCATTGAAACATATTGCAAATGCACAGTGACTTTGAAAAAGTAAGGAAACATAAACAAATTCGATAAACAAATTCGTGATGGTACCTGCCCATTAAAACATATTCCAAATGCACAGTGACTTTGAAAAAGTAAGGAAACAAAAAAAAATACATCTAAAAAATTTTGAGCATGACAAATTCGTGATGGTACCTGCCCATTGAAACATATTGCAAATGCACAGTGACTTTGAAAAAGTAAGGAAACATAAACAAATTCGATAAACAAATTCGTGATGGTACCTGCCCATTAAAACATATTCCAAATGCACAGTGACTTTGAAAAAGTAAGGAAACATAAACAAATTCGATAAACAAATTCGTGATGGTACCTGCCCATTAAAACATATTCCAAATGCACAGTGACTTTGAAAAAGTAAGAAACAAAAAAAAATACATCTAAAATTTTTTGAGCATGACAAATTCGTGATGGTACCTGCCCATTGAAACATATTGCAAATGCACAGTGACTTTGAAAAAGTAAGGAAACATAAACAAATTCGATAAACAAATTCGTGATGGTACCTGCCCATTAAAACATATTCCAAATGCACAGTGACTTTGAAAAAGTAAGAAACAAAAAAAAATACATCTAAAATTTTTTGAGCATGACAAATTCGTGATGGTACCTGCCCATTGAAACATATTGCAAATGCACAGTGACTTTGAAAAAGTAAGGAAACATAAACAAATTCGATAAACAAATTCGTGATGGTACCTGCCCATTAAAACATATTCCAAATGCACAGTGACTTTGAAAAAGTAAGAAACAAAAAAAAATACATCTAAAATTTTTTGAGCATGACAAATTCGTGATGGTACCTGCCCATTGAAACATATTGCAAATGCACAGTGACTTTGAAAAAGTAAGGAAACATAAACAAATTCGATAAACAAATTCGTGATGGTACCTGCCCATTAAAACATATTCCAAATGCACAGTGACTTTGAAAAAGTAAGGAAACAAAAAAAAATACATCTAAAAAATTTTGAGCATGACAAATTCGTGATGGTACCTGCCCATTGAAACATATTGCAAATGCACAGTGACTTTGAAAAAGTAAGGAAACATAAACAAATTCGATAAACAAATTCGTGATGGTACCTGCCCATTAAAACATATTCCAAATGCACAGTGACTTTGAAAAAGTAAGAAACAAAAAAAATACATCTAAAATTTTTTGAGCATGACAAATTCGTGATGGTACCTGCCCATTGAAACATATTGCAAATGCACAGTGACTTTGAAAAAGTAAGGAAACATAAACAAATTCGATAAACAAATTTGTGATGGTACCTGCCCATTAAAACATATTCCAAATGCACAGTGACTTTGAAAAAGTAAGAAACAAAAAAAAATACATCTAAAATTTTTTGAGCATGACAAATTCGTGATGGTACCTGCCCATTGAAACATATTGCAAATGCACAGTGACTTTGAAAAAGTAAGGAAACATAAACAAATTCGATAAACAAATTCGTGATGGTACCTGCCCATTAAAACATATTCCAAATGCACAGTGACTTTGAAAAAGTAAGGAAACAAAAAAAAATACATCTAAAAAATTTTGAGCATGACAAATTCGTGATGGTACCTGCCCATTGAAACATATTGCAAATGCACAGTGACTTTGAAAAAGTAAGGAAACATAAACAAATTCGATAAACAAATTCGTGATGGTACCTGCCCATTAAAACATATTCCAAATGCACAGTGACTTTGAAAAAGTAAGAAACAAAAAAAAATACATCTAAAATTTTTTGAGCATGACAAATTCGTGATGGTACCTGCCCATTGAAACATATTGCAAATGCACAGTGACTTTGAAAAAGTAAGGAAACATAAACAAATTCGATAAACAAATTCGTGATGGTACCTGCCCATTAAAACATATTCCAAATGCACAGTGACTTTGAAAAAGTAAGGAAACAAAAAAAAATACATCTAAAAAATTTTGAGCATGACAAATTCGTGATGGTACCTGCCCATTGAAACATATTGCAAATGCACAGTGACTTTGAAAAAGTAAGGAAACATAAACAAATTCGATAAACAAATTCGTGATGGTACCTGCCCATTAAAACATATTCCAAATGCACAGTGACTTTGAAAAAGTAAGGAAACATAAACAAATTCGATAAACAAATTCGTGATGGTACCTGCCCATTAAAACATATTCCAAATGCACAGTGACTTTGAAAAAGTAAGAAACAAAAAAAAATACATCTAAAATTTTTTGAGCATGACAAATTCGTGATGGTACCTGCCCATTGAAACATACTGCAAATGCACAGTGACTTTGAAAAAGTAAGGAAACATAAACAAATTCGATAAACAAATTCGTGATGGTACCTGCCCATTAAAACATATTCCAAATGCACAGTGACTTTGAAAAAGTAAGAAACAAAAAAAAATACATCTAAAATTTTTTGAGCATGACAAATTCGTGATGGTACCTGCCCATTGAAACATATTGCAAATGCACAGTGACTTTGAAAAAGTAAGGAAACATAAACAAATTCGATAAACAAATTCGTGATGGTACCTGCCCATTGAAACATATTGCAAATGCACAGTGACTTTGAAAAAGTAAGGAAACATAAACAAATTCGATAAACAAATTCGTGATGGTACCTGCCCATTAAAACATATTCCAAATGCACAGTGACTTTGAAAAAGTAAGAAACAAAAAAAAATACATCTAAAATTTTTTGAGCATGACAAATTCGTGATGGTACCTGCCCATTGAAACATATTGCAAATGCACAGTGACTTTGAAAAAGTAAGGAAACATAAACAAATTTGATAAACAAATTCGTGATGGTACCTGCCCATTAAAACATATTCCAAATGCACAGTGACTTTGAAAAAGTAAGAAACAAAAAAAAATACATCTAAAAAATTTTGAGCATGACAAATTCGTGATGGTACCTGCCCATTGAAACATATTGCAAATGCACAGTGACTTTGAAAAAGTAAGGAAACATAAACAAATTCGATAAACAAATTCGTGATGGTACCTGCCCATTAAAACATATTCCAAATGCACAGTGACTTTGAAAAAGTAAGGAAACAAAAAAAAATACATCTAAAAAATTTTGAGCATGACAAATTCGTGATGGTACCTGCCCATTGAAACATATTGCAAATGCACAGTGACTTTGAAAAAGTAAGGAAACATAAACAAATTCGATAAACAAATTCGTGATGGTACCTGCCCATTAAAACATATTGCAAATGCACAGAGACTTTGAAAAAGTAAGGAAACATAAACAAAAAAACATCCCAAAAAATGTTGGGTAACCAGCTGCATATTTTAGATCACAAGCTTGAATTTTGAGCATGACAAATTCGTGATGGTACCTGCCCATTAAAACATATTGCAAATGCACAGTGACTTTGAAAAAGTAAGGAAACATAAACAAAAAAACATCCCAAAATTTTTTTTTTGGGTTACCAGTTGCATATTTTAGATCACCAGGTGCACATTTCAGGTCACCAGGTGCACATTTCAGATCACCAGGTGCACGGAGGAAAATATTTACTTTTGACTTTGACTTTTGACTTCCTATGACATCATATTGCAAATGGAGAAAACATATGCCTTATGCACAAGTAAAACAAAAAGAAATATGTAATACAAGTTGACCAAGGTATAGTTTGAGCAAAGTAAAGTTTGAATTTTGAGCATGACAAATTCGTGATGGTACCTGCCCATTGAAACATATTGCAAATGCACAGTGACTTTGAAAAAGTAAGGAAACATAAACAAATTCGATAAACAAATTCGTGATGGTACCTGCCCATTAAAACATATTCCAAATGCACAGTGACTTTGAAAAAGTAAGAAACCAAAAAAAATACATCTAAAATTTTTTGAGCATGACAAATTCGTGATGGTACCTGCCCATTGAAACATATTGCAAATGCACAGTGACTTTGAAAAAGTAAGGAAACATAAACAAATTCGATAAACAAATTCGTGATGGTACCTGCCCATTAAAACATATTCCAAATGCACAGTGACTTTGAAAAAGTAAGGAAACAAAAAAAAATACATCTAAAAAATTTTGAGCATGACAAATTCGTGATGGTACCTGCCCATTGAAACATATTGCAAATGCACAGTGACTTTGAAAAAGTAAGGAAACATAAACAAATTCGATAAACAAATTCGTGATGGTACCTGCCCATTAAAACATATTCCAAATGCACAGTGACTTTGAAAAAGTAAGGAAACAAAAAAAAATACATCTAAAAAATTTTGAGCATGACAAATTCGTGATGGTACCTGCCCATTGAAACATATTGCAAATGCACAGTGACTTTGAAAAAGTAAGGAAACATAAACAAATTCGATAAACAAATTCGTGATGGTACCTGCCCATTAAAACATATTGCAAATGCACAGAGACTTTGAAAAAGTAAGGAAACATAAACAAAAAAACATCCCAAAAAATGTTGGGTAACCAGCTGCATATTTTAGATCACAAGCTTGAATTTTGAGCATGACAAATTCGTGATGGTACCTGCCCATTGAAACATATTGCAAATGCACAGTGACTTTGAAAAAGTAAGGAAACATAAACAAATTCGATAAACAAATTCGTGATGGTACCTGCCCATTAAAACATATTCCAAATGCACAGTGACTTTGAAAAAGTAAGAAACCAAAAAAAATACATCTAAAATTTTTTGAGCATGACAAATTCGTGATGGTACCTGCCCATTGAAACATATTGCAAATGCACAGTGACTTTGAAAAAGTAAGGAAACATAAACAAATTCGATAAACAAATTCGTGATGGTACCTGCCCATTAAAACATATTCCAAATGCACAGTGACTTTGAAAAAGTAAGGAAACAAAAAAAAATACATCTAAAAAATTTTGAGCATGACAAATTCGTGATGGTACCTGCCCATTGAAACATATTGCAAATGCACAGTGACTTTGAAAAAGTAAGGAAACATAAACAAATTCGATAAACAAATTCGTGATGGTACCTGCCCATTAAAACATATTCCAAATGCACAGTGACTTTGAAAAAGTAAGGAAACAAAAAAAAATACATCTAAAAAATTTTGAGCATGACAAATTCGTGATGGTACCTGCCCATTGAAACATATTGCAAATGCACAGTGACTTTGAAAAAGTAAGGAAACATAAACAAATTCGATAAACAAATTCGTGATGGTACCTGCCCATTAAAACATATTCCAAATGCACAGTGACTTTGAAAAAGTAAGGAAACATAAACAAATTCGATAAACAAATTCGTGATGGTACCTGCCCATTAAAACATATTCCAAATGCACAGTGACTTTGAAAAAGTAAGAAACAAAAAAAAATACATCTAAAATTTTTTGAGCATGACAAATTCGTGATGGTACCTGCCCATTGAAACATATTGCAAATGCACAGTGACTTTGAAAAAGTAAGGAAACATAAACAAATTCGATAAACAAATTCGTGATGGTACCTGCCCATTAAAACATATTCCAAATGCACAGTGACTTTGAAAAAGTAAGAAACAAAAAAAAATACATCTAAAATTTTTTGAGCATGACAAATTCGTGATGGTACCTGCCCATTGAAACATATTGCAAATGCACAGTGACTTTGAAAAAGTAAGGAAACATAAACAAATTCGATAAACAAATTCGTGATGGTACCTGCCCATTAAAACATATTCCAAATGCACAGTGACTTTGAAAAAGTAAGAAACAAAAAAAAATACATCTAAAATTTTTTGAGCATGACAAATTCGTGATGGTACCTGCCCATTGAAACATATTGCAAATGCACAGTGACTTTGAAAAAGTAAGGAAACATAAACAAATTCGATAAACAAATTCGTGATGGTACCTGCCCATTAAAACATATTCCAAATGCACAGTGACTTTGAAAAAGTAAGGAAACAAAAAAAAATACATCTAAAAAATTTTGAGCATGACAAATTCGTGATGGTACCTGCCCATTGAAACATATTGCAAATGCACAGTGACTTTGAAAAAGTAAGGAAACATAAACAAATTCGATAAACAAATTCGTGATGGTACCTGCCCATTAAAACATATTCCAAATGCACAGTGACTTTGAAAAAGTAAGAAACAAAAAAAATACATCTAAAATTTTTTGAGCATGACAAATTCGTGATGGTACCTGCCCATTGAAACATATTGCAAATGCACAGTGACTTTGAAAAAGTAAGGAAACATAAACAAATTCGATAAACAAATTTGTGATGGTACCTGCCCATTAAAACATATTCCAAATGCACAGTGACTTTGAAAAAGTAAGAAACAAAAAAAAATACATCTAAAATTTTTTGAGCATGACAAATTCGTGATGGTACCTGCCCATTGAAACATATTGCAAATGCACAGTGACTTTGAAAAAGTAAGGAAACATAAACAAATTCGATAAACAAATTCGTGATGGTACCTGCCCATTAAAACATATTCCAAATGCACAGTGACTTTGAAAAAGTAAGGAAACAAAAAAAAATACATCTAAAAAATTTTGAGCATGACAAATTCGTGATGGTACCTGCCCATTGAAACATATTGCAAATGCACAGTGACTTTGAAAAAGTAAGGAAACATAAACAAATTCGATAAACAAATTCGTGATGGTACCTGCCCATTAAAACATATTCCAAATGCACAGTGACTTTGAAAAAGTAAGAAACAAAAAAAAATACATCTAAAATTTTTTGAGCATGACAAATTCGTGATGGTACCTGCCCATTGAAACATATTGCAAATGCACAGTGACTTTGAAAAAGTAAGGAAACATAAACAAATTCGATAAACAAATTCGTGATGGTACCTGCCCATTAAAACATATTCCAAATGCACAGTGACTTTGAAAAAGTAAGGAAACAAAAAAAAATACATCTAAAAAATTTTGAGCATGACAAATTCGTGATGGTACCTGCCCATTGAAACATATTGCAAATGCACAGTGACTTTGAAAAAGTAAGGAAACATAAACAAATTCGATAAACAAATTCGTGATGGTACCTGCCCATTAAAACATATTCCAAATGCACAGTGACTTTGAAAAAGTAAGGAAACATAAACAAATTCGATAAACAAATTCGTGATGGTACCTGCCCATTAAAACATATTCCAAATGCACAGTGACTTTGAAAAAGTAAGAAACAAAAAAAAATACATCTAAAATTTTTTGAGCATGACAAATTCGTGATGGTACCTGCCCATTGAAACATACTGCAAATGCACAGTGACTTTGAAAAAGTAAGGAAACATAAACAAATTCGATAAACAAATTCGTGATGGTACCTGCCCATTAAAACATATTCCAAATGCACAGTGACTTTGAAAAAGTAAGAAACAAAAAAAAATACATCTAAAATTTTTTGAGCATGACAAATTCGTGATGGTACCTGCCCATTGAAACATATTGCAAATGCACAGTGACTTTGAAAAAGTAAGGAAACATAAACAAATTCGATAAACAAATTCGTGATGGTACCTGCCCATTGAAACATATTGCAAATGCACAGTGACTTTGAAAAAGTAAGGAAACATAAACAAATTCGATAAACAAATTCGTGATGGTACCTGCCCATTAAAACATATTCCAAATGCACAGTGACTTTGAAAAAGTAAGGAAACAAAAAAAAATACATCTAAAAAATTTTGAGCATGACAAATTCGTGATGGTACCTGCCCATTGAAACATATTGCAAATGCACAGTGACTTTGAAAAAGTAAGGAAACATAAACAAATTCGATAAACAAATTCGTGATGGTACCTGCCCATTAAAACATATTCCAAATGCACAGTGACTTTGAAAAAGTAAGGAAACAAAAAAAAATACATCTAAAAAATTTTGAGCATGACAAATTCGTGATGGTACCTGCCCATTGAAACATATTGCAAATGCACAGTGACTTTGAAAAAGTAAGGAAACATAAACAAATTCGATAAACAAATTCGTGATGGTACCTGCCCATTAAAACATATTCCAAATGCACAGTGACTTTGAAAAAGTAAGGAAACATAAACAAATTCGATAAACAAATTCGTGATGGTACCTGCCCATTAAAACATATTCCAAATGCACAGTGACTTTGAAAAAGTAAGAAACAAAAAAAAATACATCTAAAATTTTTTGAGCATGACAAATTCGTGATGGTACCTGCCCATTGAAACATATTGCAAATGCACAGTGACTTTGAAAAAGTAAGGAAACATAAACAAATTCGATAAACAAATTCGTGATGGTACCTGCCCATTAAAACATATTCCAAATGCACAGTGACTTTGAAAAAGTAAGAAACAAAAAAAAATACATCTAAAATTTTTTGAGCATGACAAATTCGTGATGGTACCTGCCCATTGAAACATATTGCAAATGCACAGTGACTTTGAAAAAGTAAGGAAACATAAACAAATTTGATAAACAAATTCGTGATGGTACCTGCCCATTAAAACATATTCCAAATGCACAGTGACTTTGAAAAAGTAAGAAACAAAAAAAAATACATCTAAAAAATTTTGAGCATGACAAATTCGTGATGGTACCTGCCCATTGAAACATATTGCAAATGCACAGTGACTTTGAAAAAGTAAGGAAACATAAACAAATTCGATAAACAAATTCGTGATGGTACCTGCCCATTAAAACATATTCCAAATGCACAGTGACTTTGAAAAAGTAAGGAAACAAAAAAAAATACATCTAAAAAATTTTGAGCATGACAAATTCGTGATGGTACCTGCCCATTGAAACATATTGCAAATGCACAGTGACTTTGAAAAAGTAAGGAAACATAAACAAATTCGATAAACAAATTCGTGATGGTACCTGCCCATTAAAACATATTGCAAATGCACAGAGACTTTGAAAAAGTAAGGAAACATAAACAAAAAAACATCCCAAAAAATGTTGGGTAACCAGCTGCATATTTTAGATCACAAGCTTGAATTTTGAGCATGACAAATTCGTGATGGTACCTGCCCATTAAAACATATTGCAAATGCACAGTGACTTTGAAAAAGTAAGGAAACATAAACAAAAAAACATCCCAAAATTTTTTTTTTGGGTTACCAGTTGCATATTTTAGATCACCAGGTGCACATTTCAGGTCACCAGGTGCACATTTCAGATCACCAGGTGCACGGAGGAAAATATTTACTTTTGACTTTGACTTTTGACTTCCTATGACATCATATTGCAAATGGAGAAAACATATGCCTTATGCACAAGTAAAACAAAAAGAAATATGTAATACAAGTTGACCAAGGTATAGTTTGAGCAAAGTAAAGTTTGAATTTTGAGCATGACAAATTCGTGATGGTACCTGCCCATTGAAACATATTGCAAATGCACAGTGACTTTGAAAAAGTAAGGAAACATAAACAAATTCGATAAACAAATTCGTGATGGTACCTGCCCATTAAAACATATTCCAAATGCACAGTGACTTTGAAAAAGTAAGAAACCAAAAAAAATACATCTAAAATTTTTTGAGCATGACAAATTCGTGATGGTACCTGCCCATTGAAACATATTGCAAATGCACAGTGACTTTGAAAAAGTAAGGAAACATAAACAAATTCGATAAACAAATTCGTGATGGTACCTGCCCATTAAAACATATTCCAAATGCACAGTGACTTTGAAAAAGTAAGGAAACAAAAAAAAATACATCTAAAAAATTTTGAGCATGACAAATTCGTGATGGTACCTGCCCATTGAAACATATTGCAAATGCACAGTGACTTTGAAAAAGTAAGGAAACATAAACAAATTCGATAAACAAATTCGTGATGGTACCTGCCCATTAAAACATATTCCAAATGCACAGTGACTTTGAAAAAGTAAGGAAACAAAAAAAAATACATCTAAAAAATTTTGAGCATGACAAATTCGTGATGGTACCTGCCCATTGAAACATATTGCAAATGCACAGTGACTTTGAAAAAGTAAGGAAACATAAACAAATTCGATAAACAAATTCGTGATGGTACCTGCCCATTAAAACATATTGCAAATGCACAGAGACTTTGAAAAAGTAAGGAAACATAAACAAAAAAACATCCCAAAAAATGTTGGGTAACCAGCTGCATATTTTAGATCACAAGCTTGAATTTTGAGCATGACAAATTCGTGATGGTACCTGCCCATTGAAACATATTGCAAATGCACAGTGACTTTGAAAAAGTAAGGAAACATAAACAAATTCGATAAACAAATTCGTGATGGTACCTGCCCATTAAAACATATTCCAAATGCACAGTGACTTTGAAAAAGTAAGAAACCAAAAAAAATACATCTAAAATTTTTTGAGCATGACAAATTCGTGATGGTACCTGCCCATTGAAACATATTGCAAATGCACAGTGACTTTGAAAAAGTAAGGAAACATAAACAAATTCGATAAACAAATTCGTGATGGTACCTGCCCATTAAAACATATTCCAAATGCACAGTGACTTTGAAAAAGTAAGGAAACAAAAAAAAATACATCTAAAAAATTTTGAGCATGACAAATTCGTGATGGTACCTGCCCATTGAAACATATTGCAAATGCACAGTGACTTTGAAAAAGTAAGGAAACATAAACAAATTCGATAAACAAATTCGTGATGGTACCTGCCCATTAAAACATATTCCAAATGCACAGTGACTTTGAAAAAGTAAGGAAACAAAAAAAAATACATCTAAAAAATTTTGAGCATGACAAATTCGTGATGGTACCTGCCCATTGAAACATATTGCAAATGCACAGTGACTTTGAAAAAGTAAGGAAACATAAACAAATTCGATAAACAAATTCGTGATGGTACCTGCCCATTAAAACATATTCCAAATGCACAGTGACTTTGAAAAAGTAAGGAAACATAAACAAATTCGATAAACAAATTCGTGATGGTACCTGCCCATTAAAACATATTCCAAATGCACAGTGACTTTGAAAAAGTAAGAAACAAAAAAAAATACATCTAAAATTTTTTGAGCATGACAAATTCGTGATGGTACCTGCCCATTGAAACATATTGCAAATGCACAGTGACTTTGAAAAAGTAAGGAAACATAAACAAATTCGATAAACAAATTCGTGATGGTACCTGCCCATTAAAACATATTCCAAATGCACAGTGACTTTGAAAAAGTAAGAAACAAAAAAAAATACATCTAAAATTTTTTGAGCATGACAAATTCGTGATGGTACCTGCCCATTGAAACATATTGCAAATGCACAGTGACTTTGAAAAAGTAAGGAAACATAAACAAATTCGATAAACAAATTCGTGATGGTACCTGCCCATTAAAACATATTCCAAATGCACAGTGACTTTGAAAAAGTAAGAAACAAAAAAAAATACATCTAAAATTTTTTGAGCATGACAAATTCGTGATGGTACCTGCCCATTGAAACATATTGCAAATGCACAGTGACTTTGAAAAAGTAAGGAAACATAAACAAATTTGATAAACAAATTCGTGATGGTACCTGCCCATTAAAACATATTCCAAATGCACAGTGACTTTGAAAAAGTAAGAAACAAAAAAAAATACATCTAAAAAATTTTGAGCATGACAAATTCGTGATGGTACCTGCCCATTGAAACATATTGCAAATGCACAGTGACTTTGAAAAAGTAAGGAAACATAAACAAATTCGATAAACAAATTCGTGATGGTACCTGCCCATTAAAACATATTCCAAATGCACAGTGACTTTGAAAAAGTAAGGAAACAAAAAAAAATACATCTAAAAAATTTTGAGCATGACAAATTCGTGATGGTACCTGCCCATTGAAACATATTGCAAATGCACAGTGACTTTGAAAAAGTAAGGAAACATAAACAAATTCGATAAACAAATTCGTGATGGTACCTGCCCATTAAAACATATTGCAAATGCACAGAGACTTTGAAAAAGTAAGGAAACATAAACAAAAAAACATCCCAAAAAATGTTGGGTAACCAGCTGCATATTTTAGATCACAAGCTTGAATTTTGAGCATGACAAATTCGTGATGGTACCTGCCCATTAAAACATATTGCAAATGCACAGTGACTTTGAAAAAGTAAGGAAACATAAACAAAAAAACATCCCAAAATTTTTTTTTTGGGTTACCAGTTGCATATTTTAGATCACCAGGTGCACATTTCAGGTCACCAGGTGCACATTTCAGATCACCAGGTGCACGGAGGAAAATATTTACTTTTGACTTTGACTTTTGACTTCCTATGACATCATATTGCAAATGGAGAAAACATATGCCTTATGCACAAGTAAAACAAAAAGAAATATGTAATACAAGTTGACCAAGGTATAGTTTGAGCAAAGTAAAGTTTGAATTTTGAGCATGACAAATTCGTGATGGTACCTGCCCATTGAAACATATTGCAAATGCACAGTGACTTTGAAAAAGTAAGGAAACATAAACAAATTCCATAAACAAATTCGTGATGGTACCTGCCCATTAAAACATATTCCAAATGCACAGTGACTTTGAAAAAGTAAGAAACCAAAAAAAATACATCTAAAATTTTTTGAGCATGACAAATTCGTGATGGTACCTGCCCATTGAAACATATTGCAAATGCACAGTGACTTTGAAAAAGTAAGGAAACATAAACAAATTCGATAAACAAATTCGTGATGGTACCTGCCCATTAAAACATATTCCAAATGCACAGTGACTTTGAAAAAGTAAGGAAACAAAAAAAAATACATCTAAAAAATTTTGAGCATGACAAATTCGTGATGGTACCTGCCCATTGAAACATATTGCAAATGCACAGTGACTTTGAAAAAGTAAGGAAACATAAACAAATTCGATAAACAAATTCGTGATGGTACCTGCCCATTAAAACATATTCCAAATGCACAGTGACTTTGAAAAAGTAAGGAAACAAAAAAAAATACATCTAAAAAATTTTGAGCATGACAAATTCGTGATGGTACCTGCCCATTGAAACATATTGCAAATGCACAGTGACTTTGAAAAAGTAAGGAAACATAAACAAATTCGATAAACAAATTCGTGATGGTACCTGCCCATTAAAACATATTGCAAATGCACAGAGACTTTGAAAAAGTAAGGAAACATAAACAAAAAAACATCCCAAAAAATGTTGGGTAACCAGCTGCATATTTTAGATCACAAGCTTGAATTTTGAGCATGACAAATTCGTGATGGTACCTGCCCATTAAAACATATTGCAAATGCACAGTGACTTTGAAAAAGTAAGGAAACATAAACAAAAAAACATCCCAAAATTTTTTTTTTGGGTTACCAGTTGCATATTTTAGATCACCAGGTGCACATTTCAGGTCACCAGGTGCACATTTCAGATCACCAGGTGCACGGAGGAAAATATTTACTTTTGACTTTGACTTTTGACTTCCTATGACATCATATTGCAAATGGAGAAAACATATGCCTTATGCACAAGTAAAACAAAAAGAAATATGTAATACAAGTTGACCAAGGTATAGTTTGAGCAAAGTAAAGTTTGAATTTTGAGCATGACAAATTCGTGATGGTACCTGCCCATTGAAACATATTGCAAATGCACAGTGACTTTGAAAAAGTAAGGAAACATAAACAAATTCGATAAACAAATTCGTGATGGTACCTGCCCATTAAAACATATTCCAAATGCACAGTGACTTTGAAAAAGTAAGAAACAAAAAAAAATACATCTAAAATTTTTTGAGCATGACAAATTCGTGATGGTACCTGCCCATTGAAACATATTGCAAATGCACAGTGACTTTGAAAAAGTAAGGAAACATAAACAAATTTGATAAACAAATTCGTGATGGTACCTGCCCATTAAAACATATTCCAAATGCACAGTGACTTTGAAAAAGTAAGAAACAAAAAAAAATACATCTAAAAAATTTTGAGCATGACAAATTCGTGATGGTACCTGCCCATTGAAACATATTGCAAATGCACAGTGACTTTGAAAAAGTAAGGAAACATAAACAAATTCGATAAACAAATTCGTGATGGTACCTGCCCATTAAAACATATTCCAAATGCACAGTGACTTTGAAAAAGTAAGGAAACAAAAAAAAATACATCTAAAAAATTTTGAGCATGACAAATTCGTGATGGTACCTGCCCATTGAAACATATTGCAAATGCACAGTGACTTTGAAAAAGTAAGGAAACATAAACAAATTCGATAAACAAATTCGTGATGGTACCTGCCCATTAAAACATATTCCAAATGCACAGTGACTTTGAAAAAGTAAGAAACCAAAAAAAATACATCTAAAATTTTTTGAGCATGACAAATTCGTGATGGTACCTGCCCATTGAAACATATTGCAAATGCACAGTGACTTTGAAAAAGTAAGGAAACATAAACAAATTCGATAAACAAATTCGTGATGGTACCTGCCCATTAAAACATATTCCAAATGCACAGTGACTTTGAAAAAGTAAGGAAACAAAAAAAAATACATCTAAAAAATTTTGAGCATGACAAATTCGTGATGGTACCTGCCCATTGAAACATATTGCAAATGCACAGTGACTTTGAAAAAGTAAGGAAACATAAACAAATTCGATAAACAAATTCGTGATGGTACCTGCCCATTAAAACATATTCCAAATGCACAGTGACTTTGAAAAAGTAAGGAAACAAAAAAAAATACATCTAAAAAATTTTGAGCATGACAAATTCGTGATGGTACCTGCCCATTGAAACATATTGCAAATGCACAGTGACTTTGAAAAAGTAAGGAAACATAAACAAATTCGATAAACAAATTCGTGATGGTACCTGCCCATTAAAACATATTGCAAATGCACAGAGACTTTGAAAAAGTAAGGAAACATAAACAAAAAAACATCCCAAAAAATGTTGGGTAACCAGCTGCATATTTTAGATCACAAGCTTGAATTTTGAGCATGACAAATTCGTGATGGTACCTGCCCATTAAAACATATTGCAAATGCACAGTGACTTTGAAAAAGTAAGGAAACATAAACAAAAAAACATCCCAAAATTTTTTTTTTGGGTTACCAGTTGCATATTTTAGATCACCAGGTGCACATTTCAGGTCACCAGGTGCACATTTCAGATCACCAGGTGCACGGAGGAAAATATTTACTTTTGACTTTGACTTTTGACTTCCTATGACATCATATTGCAAATGGAGAAAACATATGCCTTATGCACAAGTAAAACAAAAAGAAATATGTAATACAAGTTGACCAAGGTATAGTTTGAGCAAAGTAAAGTTTGAATTTTGAGCATGACAAATTCGTGATGGTACCTGCCCATTGAAACATATTGCAAATGCACAGTGACTTTGAAAAAGTAAGGAAACATAAACAAATTCGATAAACAAATTCGTGATGGTACCTGCCCATTAAAACATATTCCAAATGCACAGTGACTTTGAAAAAGTAAGAAACCAAAAAAAATACATCTAAAATTTTTTGAGCATGACAAATTCGTGATGGTACCTGCCCATTGAAACATATTGCAAATGCACAGTGACTTTGAAAAAGTAAGGAAACATAAACAAATTCGATAAACAAATTCGTGATGGTACCTGCCCATTAAAACATATTCCAAATGCACAGTGACTTTGAAAAAGTAAGGAAACAAAAAAAAATACATCTAAAAAATTTTGAGCATGACAAATTCGTGATGGTACCTGCCCATTGAAACATATTGCAAATGCACAGTGACTTTGAAAAAGTAAGGAAACATAAACAAATTCGATAAACAAATTCGTGATGGTACCTGCCCATTAAAACATATTCCAAATGCACAGTGACTTTGAAAAAGTAAGGAAACAAAAAAAAATACATCTAAAAAATTTTGAGCATGACAAATTCGTGATGGTACCTGCCCATTGAAACATATTGCAAATGCACAGTGACTTTGAAAAAGTAAGGAAACATAAACAAATTCGATAAACAAATTCGTGATGGTACCTGCCCATTAAAACATATTCCAAATGCACAGTGACTTTGAAAAAGTAAGGAAACATAAACAAATTCGATAAACAAATTCGTGATGGTACCTGCCCATTAAAACATATTCCAAATGCACAGTGACTTTGAAAAAGTAAGAAACAAAAAAAAATACATCTAAAATTTTTTGAGCATGACAAATTCGTGATGGTACCTGCCCATTGAAACATATTGCAAATGCACAGTGACTTTGAAAAAGTAAGGAAACATAAACAAATTCGATAAACAAATTCGTGATGGTACCTGCCCATTAAAACATATTCCAAATGCACAGTGACTTTGAAAAAGTAAGAAACAAAAAAAAATACATCTAAAATTTTTTGAGCATGACAAATTCGTGATGGTACCTGCCCATTGAAACATATTGCAAATGCACAGTGACTTTGAAAAAGTAAGGAAACATAAACAAATTTGATAAACAAATTCGTGATGGTACCTGCCCATTAAAACATATTCCAAATGCACAGTGACTTTGAAAAAGTAAGAAACAAAAA
Organism: Oncorhynchus mykiss; assembly: GCF_057628025.1. NCBI lineage: Eukaryota > Metazoa > Chordata > Actinopteri > Salmoniformes > Salmonidae > Oncorhynchus > Oncorhynchus mykiss. The sequence goes on along the minus strand of NC_143047.1, from coordinate 24,159,043 downwards.
AAAATACATCTAAAAAATTTTGAGCATGACAAATTCGTGATGGTACCTGCCCATTGAAACATATTGCAAATGCACAGTGACTTTGAAAAAGTAAGGAAACATAAACAAATTCGATAAACAAATTCGTGATGGTACCTGCCCATTAAAACATATTCCAAATGCACAGTGACTTTGAAAAAGTAAGGAAACAAAAAAAAATACATCTAAAAAATTTTGAGCATGACAAATTCGTGATGGTACCTGCCCATTGAAACATATTGCAAATGCACAGTGACTTTGAAAAAGTAAGGAAACATAAACAAATTCGATAAACAAATTCGTGATGGTACCTGCCCATTAAAACATATTGCAAATGCACAGAGACTTTGAAAAAGTAAGGAAACATAAACAAAAAAACATCCCAAAAAATGTTGGGTAACCAGCTGCATATTTTAGATCACAAGCTTGAATTTTGAGCATGACAAATTCGTGATGGTACCTGCCCATTAAAACATATTGCAAATGCACAGTGACTTTGAAAAAGTAAGGAAACATAAACAAAAAAACATCCCAAAATTTTTTTTTTGGGTTACCAGTTGCATATTTTAGATCACCAGGTGCACATTTCAGGTCACCAGGTGCACATTTCAGATCACCAGGTGCACGGAGGAAAATATTTACTTTTGACTTTGACTTTTGACTTCCTATGACATCATATTGCAAATGGAGAAAACATATGCCTTATGCACAAGTAAAACAAAAAGAAATATGTAATACAAGTTGACCAAGGTATAGTTTGAGCAAAGTAAAGTTTGAATTTTGAGCATGACAAATTCGTGATGGTACCTGCCCATTGAAACATATTGCAAATGCACAGTGACTTTGAAAAAGTAAGGAAACATAAACAAATTCGATAAACAAATTCGTGATGGTACCTGCCCATTAAAACATATTCCAAATGCACAGTGACTTTGAAAAAGTAAGAAACCAAAAAAAATACATCTAAAATTTTTTGAGCATGACAAATTCGTGATGGTACCTGCCCATTGAAACATATTGCAAATGCACAGTGACTTTGAAAAAGTAAGGAAACATAAACAAATTCGATAAACAAATTCGTGATGGTACCTGCCCATTAAAACATATTCCAAATGCACAGTGACTTTGAAAAAGTAAGGAAACAAAAAAAAATACATCTAAAAAATTTTGAGCATGACAAATTCGTGATGGTACCTGCCCATTGAAACATATTGCAAATGCACAGTGACTTTGAAAAAGTAAGGAAACATAAACAAATTCGATAAACAAATTCGTGATGGTACCTGCCCATTAAAACATATTCCAAATGCACAGTGACTTTGAAAAAGTAAGGAAACAAAAAAAAATACATCTAAAAAATTTTGAGCATGACAAATTCGTGATGGTACCTGCCCATTGAAACATATTGCAAATGCACAGTGACTTTGAAAAAGTAAGGAAACATAAACAAATTCGATAAACAAATTCGTGATGGTACCTGCCCATTAAAACATATTCCAAATGCACAGTGACTTTGAAAAAGTAAGGAAACATAAACAAATTCGATAAACAAATTCGTGATGGTACCTGCCCATTAAAACATATTCCAAATGCACAGTGACTTTGAAAAAGTAAGAAACAAAAAAAAATACATCTAAAATTTTTTGAGCATGACAAATTCGTGATGGTACCTGCCCATTGAAACATATTGCAAATGCACAGTGACTTTGAAAAAGTAAGGAAACATAAACAAATTCGATAAACAAATTCGTGATGGTACCTGCCCATTAAAACATATTCCAAATGCACAGTGACTTTGAAAAAGTAAGAAACAAAAAAAAATACATCTAAAATTTTTTGAGCATGACAAATTCGTGATGGTACCTGCCCATTGAAACATATTGCAAATGCACAGTGACTTTGAAAAAGTAAGGAAACATAAACAAATTCGATAAACAAATTCGTGATGGTACCTGCCCATTAAAACATATTCCAAATGCACAGTGACTTTGAAAAAGTAAGAAACAAAAAAAAATACATCTAAAATTTTTTGAGCATGACAAATTCGTGATGGTACCTGCCCATTGAAACATATTGCAAATGCACAGTGACTTTGAAAAAGTAAGGAAACATAAACAAATTCGATAAACAAATTCGTGATGGTACCTGCCCATTAAAACATATTCCAAATGCACAGTGACTTTGAAAAAGTAAGGAAACAAAAAAAAATACATCTAAAAAATTTTGAGCATGACAAATTCGTGATGGTACCTGCCCATTGAAACATATTGCAAATGCACAGTGACTTTGAAAAAGTAAGGAAACATAAACAAATTCGATAAACAAATTCGTGATGGTACCTGCCCATTAAAACATATTCCAAATGCACAGTGACTTTGAAAAAGTAAGGAAACAAAAAAAAATACATCTAAAAAATTTTGAGCATGACAAATTCGTGATGGTACCTGCCCATTGAAACATATTGCAAATGCACAGTGACTTTGAAAAAGTAAGGAAACATAAACAAATTCGATAAACAAATTCGTGATGGTACCTGCCCATTAAAACATATTCCAAATGCACAGTGACTTTGAAAAAGTAAGGAAACATAAACAAATTCGATAAACAAATTCGTGATGGTACCTGCCCATTAAAACATATTCCAAATGCACAGTGACTTTGAAAAAGTAAGAAACAAAAAAAAAAACATCTAAAATTTTTTAGCATGACAAATTCGTGATGGTACCTGCCCATTGAAACATATTGCAAATGCACAGTGACTTTGAAAAAGTAAGGAAACATAAACAAATTCGATAAACAAATTCGTGATGGTACCTGCCCATTAAAACATATTCCAAATGCACAGTGACTTTGAAAAAGTAAGAAACAAAAAAAAATACATCTAAAATTTTTTGAGCATGACAAATTCGTGATGGTACCTGCCCATTGAAACATATTGCAAATGCACAGTGACTTTGAAAAAGTAAGGAAACATAAACAAATTTGATAAACAAATTCGTGATGGTACCTGCCCATTAAAACATATTCCAAATGCACAGTGACTTTGAAAAAGTAAGAAACAAAAAAAAATACATCTAAAAAATTTTGAGCATGACAAATTCGTGATGGTACCTGCCCATTGAAACATATTGCAAATGCACAGTGACTTTGAAAAAGTAAGGAAACATAAACAAATTCGATAAACAAATTCGTGATGGTACCTGCCCATTAAAACATATTCCAAATGCACAGTGACTTTGAAAAAGTAAGGAAACAAAAAAAAATACATCTAAAAAATTTTGAGCATGACAAATTCGTGATGGTACCTGCCCATTGAAACATATTGCAAATGCACAGTGACTTTGAAAAAGTAAGGAAACATAAACAAATTCGATAAACAAATTCGTGATGGTACCTGCCCATTAAAACATATTGCAAATGCACAGAGACTTTGAAAAAGTAAGGAAACATAAACAAAAAAACATCCCAAAAAATGTTGGGTAACCAGCTGCATATTTTAGATCACAAGCTTGAATTTTGAGCATGACAAATTCGTGATGGTACCTGCCCATTAAAACATATTGCAAATGCACAGTGACTTTGAAAAAGTAAGGAAACATAAACAAAAAAACATCCCAAAATTTTTTTTTTGGGTTACCAGTTGCATATTTTAGATCACCAGGTGCACATTTCAGGTCACCAGGTGCACATTTCAGATCACCAGGTGCACGGAGGAAAATATTTACTTTTGACTTTGACTTTTGACTTCCTATGACATCATATTGCAAATGGAGAAAACATATGCCTTATGCACAAGTAAAACAAAAAGAAATATGTAATACAAGTTGACCAAGGTATAGTTTGAGCAAAGTAAAGTTTGAATTTTGAGCATGACAAATTCGTGATGGTACCTGCCCATTGAAACATATTGCAAATGCACAGTGACTTTGAAAAAGTAAGGAAACATAAACAAATTCGATAAACAAATTCGTGATGGTACCTGCCCATTAAAACATATTCCAAATGCACAGTGACTTTGAAAAAGTAAGAAACCAAAAAAAATACATCTAAAATTTTTTGAGCATGACAAATTCGTGATGGTACCTGCCCATTGAAACATATTGCAAATGCACAGTGACTTTGAAAAAGTAAGGAAACATAAACAAATTCGATAAACAAATTCGTGATGGTACCTGCCCATTAAAACATATTCCAAATGCACAGTGACTTTGAAAAAGTAAGGAAACAAAAAAAAATACATCTAAAAAATTTTGAGCATGACAAATTCGTGATGGTACCTGCCCATTGAAACATATTGCAAATGCACAGTGACTTTGAAAAAGTAAGGAAACATAAACAAATTCGATAAACAAATTCGTGATGGTACCTGCCCATTAAAACATATTCCAAATGCACAGTGACTTTGAAAAAGTAAGAAACCAAAAAAAATACATCTAAAATTTTTTGAGCATGACAAATTCGTGATGGTACCTGCCCATTGAAACATATTGCAAATGCACAGTGACTTTGAAAAAGTAAGGAAACATAAACAAATTCGATAAACAAATTCGTGATGGTACCTGCCCATTAAAACATATTCCAAATGCACAGTGACTTTGAAAAAGTAAGGAAACAAAAAAAAATACATCTAAAAAATTTTGAGCATGACAAATTCGTGATGGTACCTGCCCATTGAAACATATTGCAAATGCACAGTGACTTTGAAAAAGTAAGGAAACATAAACAAATTCGATAAACAAATTCGTGATGGTACCTGCCCATTAAAACATATTCCAAATGCACAGTGACTTTGAAAAAGTAAGGAAACATAAACAAATTCGATAAACAAATTCGTGATGGTACCTGCCCATTAAAACATATTCCAAATGCACAGTGACTTTGAAAAAGTAAGAAACAAAAAAAAATACATCTAAAATTTTTTGAGCATGACAAATTCGTGATGGTACCTGCCCATTGAAACATACTGCAAATGCACAGTGACTTTGAAAAAGTAAGGAAACATAAACAAATTCGATAAACAAATTCGTGATGGTACCTGCCCATTAAAACATATTCCAAATGCACAGTGACTTTGAAAAAGTAAGAAACAAAAAAAAATACATCTAAAATTTTTTGAGCATGACAAATTCGTGATGGTACCTGCCCATTGAAACATATTGCAAATGCACAGTGACTTTGAAAAAGTAAGGAAACATAAACAAATTCGATAAACAAATTCGTGATGGTACCTGCCCATTGAAACATATTGCAAATGCACAGTGACTTTGAAAAAGTAAGGAAACATAAACAAATTCGATAAACAAATTCGTGATGGTACCTGCCCATTAAAACATATTCCAAATGCACAGTGACTTTGAAAAAGTAAGAAACAAAAAAAAATACATCTAAAATTTTTTGAGCATGACAAATTCGTGATGGTACCTGCCCATTGAAACATATTGCAAATGCACAGTGACTTTGAAAAAGTAAGGAAACATAAACAAATTCGATAAACAAATTCGTGATGGTACCTGCCCATTAAAACATATTCCAAATGCACAGTGACTTTGAAAAAGTAAGGAAACATAAACAAATTCGATAAACAAATTCGTGATGGTACCTGCCCATTAAAACATATTCCAAATGCACAGTGACTTTGAAAAAGTAAGAAACAAAAAAAAATACATCTAAAATTTTTTGAGCATGACAAATTCGTGATGGTACCTGCCCATTGAAACATACTGCAAATGCACAGTGACTTTGAAAAAGTAAGGAAACATAAACAAATTCGATAAACAAATTCGTGATGGTACCTGCCCATTAAAACATATTCCAAATGCACAGTGACTTTGAAAAAGTAAGAAACAAAAAAAAATACATCTAAAATTTTTTGAGCATGACAAATTCGTGATGGTACCTGCCCATTGAAACATATTGCAAATGCACAGTGACTTTGAAAAAGTAAGGAAACATAAACAAATTCGATAAACAAATTCGTGATGGTACCTGCCCATTGAAACATATTGCAAATGCACAGTGACTTTGAAAAAGTAAGGAAACATAAACAAATTCGATAAACAAATTCGTGATGGTACCTGCCCATTAAAACATATTCCAAATGCACAGTGACTTTGAAAAAGTAAGAAACAAAAAAAAATACATCTAAAATTTTTTGAGCATGACAAATTCGTGATGGTACCTGCCCATTGAAACATATTGCAAATGCACAGTGACTTTGAAAAAGTAAGGAAACATAAACAAATTCGATAAACAAATTCGTGATGGTACCTGCCCATTAAAACATATTCCAAATGCACAGTGACTTTGAAAAAGTAAGGAAACAAAAAAAAATACATCTAAAAAATTTTGAGCATGACAAATTCGTGATGGTACCTGCCCATTGAAACATATTGCAAATGCACAGTGACTTTGAAAAAGTAAGGAAACATAAACAAATTCGATAAACAAATTCGTGATGGTACCTGCCCATTAAAACATATTCCAAATGCACAGTGACTTTGAAAAAGTAAGGAAACATAAACAAATTCGATAAACAAATTCGTGATGGTACCTGCCCATTAAAACATATTCCAAATGCACAGTGACTTTGAAAAAGTAAGAAACAAAAAAAAATACATCTAAAATTTTTTGAGCATGACAAATTCGTGATGGTACCTGCCCATTGAAACATATTGCAAATGCACAGTGACTTTGAAAAAGTAAGGAAACATAAACAAATTCGATAAACAAATTCGTGATGGTACCTGCCCATTAAAACATATTCCAAATGCACAGTGACTTTGAAAAAGTAAGAAACAAAAAAAAATACATCTAAAATTTTTTGAGCATGACAAATTCGTGATGGTACCTGCCCATTGAAACATATTGCAAATGCACAGTGACTTTGAAAAAGTAAGGAAACATAAACAAATTTGATAAACAAATTCGTGATGGTACCTGCCCATTAAAACATATTCCAAATGCACAGTGACTTTGAAAAAGTAAGAAACAAAAAAAAATACATCTAAAAAATTTTGAGCATGACAAATTCGTGATGGTACCTGCCCATTGAAACATATTGCAAATGCACAGTGACTTTGAAAAAGTAAGGAAACATAAACAAATTCGATAAACAAATTCGTGATGGTACCTGCCCATTAAAACATATTCCAAATGCACAGTGACTTTGAAAAAGTAAGGAAACAAAAAAAAATACATCTAAAAAATTTTGAGCATGACAAATTCGTGATGGTACCTGCCCATTGAAACATATTGCAAATGCACAGTGACTTTGAAAAAGTAAGGAAACATAAACAAATTCGATAAACAAATTCGTGATGGTACCTGCCCATTAAAACATATTCCAAATGCACAGTGACTTTGAAAAAGTAAGGAAACATAAACAAATTCGATAAACAAATTCGTGATGGTACCTGCCCATTAAAACATATTCCAAATGCACAGTGACTTTGAAAAAGTAAGAAACAAAAAAAAATACATCTAAAATTTTTTGAGCATGACAAATTCGTGATGGTACCTGCCCATTGAAACATACTGCAAATGCACAGTGACTTTGAAAAAGTAAGGAAACATAAACAAATTCGATAAACAAATTCGTGATGGTACCTGCCCATTAAAACATATTCCAAATGCACAGTGACTTTGAAAAAGTAAGAAACAAAAAAAAATACATCTAAAATTTTTTGAGCATGACAAATTCGTGATGGTACCTGCCCATTGAAACATATTGCAAATGCACAGTGACTTTGAAAAAGTAAGGAAACATAAACAAATTCGATAAACAAATTCGTGATGGTACCTGCCCATTGAAACATATTGCAAATGCACAGTGACTTTGAAAAAGTAAGGAAACATAAACAAATTCGATAAACAAATTCGTGATGGTACCTGCCCATTAAAACATATTCCAAATGCACAGTGACTTTGAAAAAGTAAGAAACAAAAAAAAATACATCTAAAATTTTTTGAGCATGACAAATTCGTGATGGTACCTGCCCATTGAAACATATTGCAAATGCACAGTGACTTTGAAAAAGTAAGGAAACATAAACAAATTCGATAAACAAATTCGTGATGGTACCTGCCCATTAAAACATATTCCAAATGCACAGTGACTTTGAAAAAGTAAGGAAACAAAAAAAAATACATCTAAAAAATTTTGAGCATGACAAATTCGTGATGGTACCTGCCCATTGAAACATATTGCAAATGCACAGTGACTTTGAAAAAGTAAGGAAACATAAACAAATTCGATAAACAAATTCGTGATGGTACCTGCCCATTAAAACATATTCCAAATGCACAGTGACTTTGAAAAAGTAAGGAAACATAAACAAATTCGATAAACAAATTCGTGATGGTACCTGCCCATTAAAACATATTCCAAATGCACAGTGACTTTGAAAAAGTAAGAAACAAAAAAAAATACATCTAAAATTTTTTGAGCATGACAAATTCGTGATGGTACCTGCCCATTGAAACATATTGCAAATGCACAGTGACTTTGAAAAAGTAAGGAAACATAAACAAATTCGATAAACAAATTCGTGATGGTACCTGCCCATTGAAACATATTGCAAATGCACAGTGACTTTGAAAAAGTAAGGAAACATAAACAAATTCGATAAACAAATTCGTGATGGTACCTGCCCATTAAAACATATTCCAAATGCACAGTGACTTTGAAAAAGTAAGAAACAAAAAAAAATACATCTAAAATTTTTTGAGCATGACAAATTCGTGATGGTACCTGCCCATTGAAACATATTGCAAATGCACAGTGACTTTGAAAAAGTAAGGAAACATAAACAAATTCGATAAACAAATTCGTGATGGTACCTGCCCATTAAAACATATTCCAAATGCACAGTGACTTTGAAAAAGTAAGGAAACAAAAAAAAATACATCTAAAAAATTTTGAGCATGACAAATTCGTGATGGTACCTGCCCATTGAAACATATTGCAAATGCACAGTGACTTTGAAAAAGTAAGGAAACATAAACAAATTCGATAAACAAATTCGTGATGGTACCTGCCCATTAAAACATATTCCAAATGCACAGTGACTTTGAAAAAGTAAGGAAACATAAACAAATTCGATAAACAAATTCGTGATGGTACCTGCCCATTAAAACATATTCCAAATGCACAGTGACTTTGAAAAAGTAAGAAACAAAAAAAAATACATCTAAAATTTTTTGAGCATGACAAATTCGTGATGGTACCTGCCCATTGAAACATATTGCAAATGCACAGTGACTTTGAAAAAGTAAGGAAACATAAACAAATTCGATAAACAAATTCGTGATGGTACCTGCCCATTAAAACATATTCCAAATGCACAGTGACTTTGAAAAAGTAAGAAACAAAAAAAAATACATCTAAAATTTTTTGAGCATGACAAATTCGTGATGGTACCTGCCCATTGAAACATATTGCAAATGCACAGTGACTTTGAAAAAGTAAGGAAACATAAACAAATTTGATAAACAAATTCGTGATGGTACCTGCCCATTAAAACATATTCCAAATGCACAGTGACTTTGAAAAAGTAAGAAACAAAAAAAAATACATCTAAAAAATTTTGAGCATGACAAATTCGTGATGGTACCTGCCCATTGAAACATATTGCAAATGCACAGTGACTTTGAAAAAGTAAGGAAACATAAACAAATTCGATAAACAAATTCGTGATGGTACCTGCCCATTAAAACATATTCCAAATGCACAGTGACTTTGAAAAAGTAAGGAAACAAAAAAAAATACATCTAAAAAATTTTGAGCATGACAAATTCGTGATGGTACCTGCCCATTGAAACATATTGCAAATGCACAGTGACTTTGAAAAAGTAAGGAAACATAAACAAATTCGATAAACAAATTCGTGATGGTACCTGCCCATTAAAACATATTGCAAATGCACAGAGACTTTGAAAAAGTAAGGAAACATAAACAAAAAAACATCCCAAAAAATGTTGGGTAACCAGCTGCATATTTTAGATCACAAGCTTGAATTTTGAGCATGACAAATTCGTGATGGTACCTGCCCATTAAAACATATTGCAAATGCACAGTGACTTTGAAAAAGTAAGGAAACATAAACAAAAAAACATCCCAAAATTTTTTTTTGGGGTTACCAGTTGCATATTTTAGATCACCAGGTGCACATTTCAGGTCACCAGGTGCACATTTCAGATCACCAGGTGCACGGAGGAAAATATTTACTTTTGACTTTGACTTTTGACTTCCTATGACATCATATTGCAAATGGAGAAAACATATGCCTTATGCACAAGTAAAACAAAAAGAAATATGTAATACAAGTTGACCAAGGTATAGTTTGAGCAAAGTAAAGTTTGAATTTTGAGCATGACAAATTCGTGATGGTACCTGCCCATTGAAACATATTGCAAATGCACAGTGACTTTGAAAAAGTAAGGAAACATAAACAAATTCGATAAACAAATTCGTGATGGTACCTGCCCATTAGAACATATTCCAAATGCACAGTGACTTTGAAAAAGTAAGGAAACAAAAAAAAATACATCTAAAAAATTTTGAGCATGACAAATTCGTGATGGTACCTGCCCATTGAAACATATTGCAAATGCACAGTGACTTTGAAAAAGTAAGGAAACATAAACAAATTCGATAAACAAATTCGTGATGGTACCTGCCCATTAAAACATATTCCAAATGCACAGTGACTTTGAAAAAGTAAGAAACAAAAAAAATACATCTAAAATTTTTTGAGCATGACAAATTCGTGATGGTACCTGCCCATTGAAACATATTGCAAATGCACAGTGACTTTGAAAAAGTAAGGAAACATAAACAAATTCGATAAACAAATTCGTGATGGTACCTGCCCATTGAAACATATTGCAAATGCACAGTGACTTTGAAAAAGTAAGGAAACATAAACAAATTCGATAAACAAATTCGTGATGGTACCTGCCCATTAAAACATATTCCAAATGCACAGTGACTTTGAAAAAGTAAGAAACAAAAAAAATACATCTAAAATTTTTTGAGCATGACAAATTCGTGATGGTACCTGCCCATTGAAACATATTGCAAATGCACAGTGACTTTGAAAAAGTAAGGAAACATAAACAAATTCGATAAACAAATTCGTGATGGTACCTGCCCATTGAAACATATTGCAAATGCACAGTGACTTTGAAAAAGTAAGGAAACATAAACAAATTCGATAAACAAATTCGTGATGGTACCTGCCCATTAAAACATATTCCAAATGCACAGTGACTTTGAAAAAGTAAGAAACAAAAAAAAATACATCTAAAATTTTTTGAGCATGACAAATTCGTGATGGTACCTGCCCATTGAAACATATTGCAAATGCACAGTGACTTTGAAAAAGTAAGGAAACATAAACAAATTCGATAAACAAATTCGTGATGGTACCTGCCCATTAAAACATATTCCAAATGCACAGTGACTTTGAAAAAGTAAGGAAACAAAAAAAAATACATCTAAAAAATTTTGAGCATGACAAATTCGTGATGGTACCTGCCCATTGAAACATATTGCAAATGCACAGTGACTTTGAAAAAGTAAGGAAACATAAACAAATTCGATAAACAAATTCGTGATGGTACCTGCCCATTAAAACATATTCCAAATGCACAGTGACTTTGAAAAAGTAAGGAAACATAAACAAATTCGATAAACAAATTCGTGATGGTACCTGCCCATTAAAACATATTCCAAATGCACAGTGACTTTGAAAAAGTAAGAAACAAAAAAAAATACATCTAAAATTTTTTGAGCATGACAAATTCGTGATGGTACCTGCCCATTGAAACATATTGCAAATGCACAGTGACTTTGAAAAAGTAAGGAAACATAAACAAATTCGATAAACAAATTCGTGATGGTACCTGCCCATTGAAACATATTGCAAATGCACAGTGACTTTGAAAAAGTAAGGAAACATAAACAAATTCGATAAACAAATTCGTGATGGTACCTGCCCATTAAAACATATTCCAAATGCACAGTGACTTTGAAAAAGTAAGAAACAAAAAAAAATACATCTAAAATTTTTTGAGCATGACAAATTCGTGATGGTACCTGCCCATTGAAACATATTGCAAATGCACAGTGACTTTGAAAAAGTAAGGAAACATAAACAAATTCGATAAACAAATTCGTGATGGTACCTGCCCATTAAAACATATTCCAAATGCACAGTGACTTTGAAAAAGTAAGGAAACAAAAAAAAATACATCTAAAAAATTTTGAGCATGACAAATTCGTGATGGTACCTGCCCATTGAAACATATTGCAAATGCACAGTGACTTTGAAAAAGTAAGGAAACATAAACAAATTCGATAAACAAATTCGTGATGGTACCTGCCCATTAAAACATATTCCAAATGCACAGTGACTTTGAAAAAGTAAGGAAACATAAACAAATTCGATAAACAAATTCGTGATGGTACCTGCCCATTAAAACATATTCCAAATGCACAGTGACTTTGAAAAAGTAAGAAACAAAAAAAAATACATCTAAAATTTTTTGAGCATGACAAATTCGTGATGGTACCTGCCCATTGAAACATATTGCAAATGCACAGTGACTTTGAAAAAGTAAGGAAACATAAACAAATTCGATAAACAAATTCGTGATGGTACCTGCCCATTAAAACATATTCCAAATGCACAGTGACTTTGAAAAAGTAAGAAACAAAAAAAAATACATCTAAAATTTTTTGAGCATGACAAATTCGTGATGGTACCTGCCCATTGAAACATATTGCAAATGCACAGTGACTTTGAAAAAGTAAGGAAACATAAACAAATTTGATAAACAAATTCGTGATGGTACCTGCCCATTAAAACATATTCCAAATGCACAGTGACTTTGAAAAAGTAAGAAACAAAAAAAAATACATCTAAAAAATTTTGAGCATGACAAATTCGTGATGGTACCTGCCCATTGAAACATATTGCAAATGCACAGTGACTTTGAAAAAGTAAGGAAACATAAACAAATTCGATAAACAAATTCGTGATGGTACCTGCCCATTAAAACATATTCCAAATGCACAGTGACTTTGAAAAAGTAAGGAAACAAAAAAAAATACATCTAAAAAATTTTGAGCATGACAAATTCGTGATGGTACCTGCCCATTGAAACATATTGCAAATGCACAGTGACTTTGAAAAAGTAAGGAAACATAAACAAATTCGATAAACAAATTCGTGATGGTACCTGCCCATTAAAACATATTGCAAATGCACAGAGACTTTGAAAAAGTAAGGAAACATAAACAAAAAAACATCCCAAAAAATGTTGGGTAACCAGCTGCATATTTTAGATCACAAGCTTGAATTTTGAGCATGACAAATTCGTGATGGTACCTGCCCATTAAAACATATTGCAAATGCACAGTGACTTTGAAAAAGTAAGGAAACATAAACAAAAAAACATCCCAAAATTTTTTTTTGGGGTTACCAGTTGCATATTTTAGATCACCAGGTGCACATTTCAGGTCACCAGGTGCACATTTCAGATCACCAGGTGCACGGAGGAAAATATTTACTTTTGACTTTGACTTTTGACTTCCTATGACATCATATTGCAAATGGAGAAAACATATGCCTTATGCACAAGTAAAACAAAAAGAAATATGTAATACAAGTTGACCAAGGTATAGTTTGAGCAAAGTAAAGTTTGAATTTTGAGCATGACAAATTCGTGATGGTACCTGCCCATTGAAACATATTGCAAATGCACAGTGACTTTGAAAAAGTAAGGAAACATAAACAAATTCGATAAACAAATTCGTGATGGTACCTGCCCATTAGAACATATTCCAAATGCACAGTGACTTTGAAAAAGTAAGGAAACAAAAAAAAATACATCTAAAAAATTTTGAGCATGACAAATTCGTGATGGTACCTGCCCATTGAAACATATTGCAAATGCACAGTGACTTTGAAAAAGTAAGGAAACATAAACAAATTCGATAAACAAATTCGTGATGGTACCTGCCCATTAAAACATATTCCAAATGCACAGTGACTTTGAAAAAGTAAGAAACAAAAAAAATACATCTAAAATTTTTTGAGCATGACAAATTCGTGATGGTACCTGCCCATTGAAACATATTGCAAATGCACAGTGACTTTGAAAAAGTAAGGAAACATAAACAAATTCGATAAACAAATTCGTGATGGTACCTGCCCATTAAAACATATTCCAAATGCACAGTGACTTTGAAAAAGTAAGGAAACAAAAAAAAATACATCTAAAAAATTTTGAGCATGACAAATTCGTGATGGTACCTGCCCATTGAAACATATTGCAAATGCACAGTGACTTTGAAAAAGTAAGGAAACATAAACAAATTCGATAAACAAATTCGTGATGGTACCTGCCCATTAAAACATATTCCAAATGCACAGTGACTTTGAAAAAGTAAGGAAACATAAACAAATTCGATAAACAAATTCGTGATGGTACCTGCCCATTAAAACATATTCCAAATGCACAGTGACTTTGAAAAAGTAAGAAACAAAAAAAAATACATCTAAAATTTTTTGAGCATGACAAATTCGTGATGGTACCTGCCCATTGAAACATATTGCAAATGCACAGTGACTTTGAAAAAGTAAGGAAACATAAACAAATTCGATAAACAAATTCGTGATGGTACCTGCCCATTAAAACATATTCCAAATGCACAGTGACTTTGAAAAAGTAAGAAACAAAAAAAAATACATCTAAAATTTTTTGAGCATGACAAATTCGTGATGGTACCTGCCCATTGAAACATATTGCAAATGCACAGTGACTTTGAAAAAGTAAGGAAACATAAACAAATTTGATAAACAAATTCGTGATGGTACCTGCCCATTAAAACATATTCCAAATGCACAGTGACTTTGAAAAAGTAAGAAACAAAAAAAAATACATCTAAAAAATTTTGAGCATGACAAATTCGTGATGGTACCTGCCCATTGAAACATATTGCAAATGCACAGTGACTTTGAAAAAGTAAGGAAACATAAACAAATTCGATAAACAAATTCGTGATGGTACCTGCCCATTAAAACATATTCCAAATGCACAGTGACTTTGAAAAAGTAAGGAAACAAAAAAAAATACATCTAAAAAATTTTGAGCATGACAAATTCGTGATGGTACCTGCCCATTGAAACATATTGCAAATGCACAGTGACTTTGAAAAAGTAAGGAAACATAAACAAATTCGATAAACAAATTCGTGATGGTACCTGCCCATTAAAACATATTCCAAATGCACAGTGACTTTGAAAAAGTAAGGAAACATAAACAAATTCGATAAACAAATTCGTGATGGTACCTGCCCATTAAAACATATTCCAAATGCACAGTGACTTTGAAAAAGTAAGAAACAAAAAAAAATACATCTAAAATTTTTTGAGCATGACAAATTCGTGATGGTACCTGCCCATTGAAACATACTGCAAATGCACAGTGACTTTGAAAAAGTAAGGAAACATAAACAAATTCGATAAACAAATTCGTGATGGTACCTGCCCATTAAAACATATTCCAAATGCACAGTGACTTTGAAAAAGTAAGAAACAAAAAAAATACATCTAAAATTTTTTGAGCATGACAAATTCGTGATGGTACCTGCCCATTGAAACATATTGCAAATGCACAGTGACTTTGAAAAAGTAAGGAAACATAAACAAATTCGATAAACAAATTCGTGATGGTACCTGCCCATTGAAACATATTGCAAATGCACAGTGACTTTGAAAAAGTAAGGAAACATAAACAAATTCGATAAACAAATTCGTGATGGTACCTGCCCATTAAAACATATTCCAAATGCACAGTGACTTTGAAAAAGTAAGAAACAAAAAAAAATACATCTAAAATTTTTTGAGCATGACAAATTCGTGATGGTACCTGCCCATTGAAACATATTGCAAATGCACAGTGACTTTGAAAAAGTAAGGAAACATAAACAAATTCGATAAACAAATTCGTGATGGTACCTGCCCATTAAAACATATTCCAAATGCACAGTGACTTTGAAAAAGTAAGGAAACAAAAAAAAATACATCTAAAAAATTTTGAGCATGACAAATTCGTGATGGTACCTGCCCATTGAAACATATTGCAAATGCACAGTGACTTTGAAAAAGTAAGGAAACATAAACAAATTCGATAAACAAATTCGTGATGGTACCTGCCCATTAAAACATATTCCAAATGCACAGTGACTTTGAAAAAGTAAGGAAACATAAACAAATTCGATAAACAAATTCGTGATGGTACCTGCCCATTAAAACATATTCCAAATGCACAGTGACTTTGAAAAAGTAAGAAACAAAAAAAAATACATCTAAAATTTTTTGAGCATGACAAATTCGTGATGGTACCTGCCCATTGAAACATATTGCAAATGCACAGTGACTTTGAAAAAGTAAGGAAACATAAACAAATTCGATAAACAAATTCGTGATGGTACCTGCCCATTGAAACATATTGCAAATGCACAGTGACTTTGAAAAAGTAAGGAAACATAAACAAATTCGATAAACAAATTCGTGATGGTACCTGCCCATTAAAACATATTCCAAATGCACAGTGACTTTGAAAAAGTAAGGAAACATAAACAAATTCGATAAACAAATTCGTGATGGTACCTGCCCATTAAAACATATTCCAAATGCACAGTGACTTTGAAAAAGTAAGGAAACAAAAAAAAATACATCTAAAATTTTTTGAGCATGACAAATTCGTGATGGTACCTGCCCATTGAAACATACTGCAAATGCACAGTGACTTTGAAAAAGTAAGGAAACATAAACAAATTCGATAAACAAATTCGTGATGGTACCTGCCCATTAAAACATATTCCAAATGCACAGTGACTTTGAAAAAGTAAGAAACAAAAAAAATACATCTAAAATTTTTTGAGCATGACAAATTCGTGATGGTACCTGCCCATTGAAACATATTGCAAATGCACAGTGACTTTGAAAAAGTAAGGAAACATAAACAAATTCGATAAACAAATTCGTGATGGTACCTGCCCATTGAAACATATTGCAAATGCACAGTGACTTTGAAAAAGTAAGGAAACATAAACAAATTCGATAAACAAATTCGTGATGGTACCTGCCCATTAAAACATATTCCAAATGCACAGTGACTTTGAAAAAGTAAGAAACAAAAAAAAATACATCTAAAATTTTTTGAGCATGACAAATTCGTGATGGTACCTGCCCATTGAAACATATTGCAAATGCACAGTGACTTTGAAAAAGTAAGGAAACATAAACAAATTCGATAAACAAATTCGTGATGGTACCTGCCCATTAAAACATATTCCAAATGCACAGTGACTTTGAAAAAGTAAGGAAACAAAAAAAAATACATCTAAAAAATTTTGAGCATGACAAATTCGTGATGGTACCTGCCCATTGAAACATATTGCAAATGCACAGTGACTTTGAAAAAGTAAGGAAACATAAACAAATTCGATAAACAAATTCGTGATGGTACCTGCCCATTAAAACATATTCCAAATGCACAGTGACTTTGAAAAAGTAAGGAAACATAAACAAATTCGATAAACAAATTCGTGATGGTACCTGCCCATTAAAACATATTCCAAATGCACAGTGACTTTGAAAAAGTAAGAAACAAAAAAAAATACATCTAAAATTTTTTGAGCATGACAAATTCGTGATGGTACCTGCCCATTGAAACATATTGCAAATGCACAGTGACTTTGAAAAAGTAAGGAAACATAAACAAATTCGATAAACAAATTCGTGATGGTACCTGCCCATTGAAACATATTGCAAATGCACAGTGACTTTGAAAAAGTAAGGAAACATAAACAAATTCGATAAACAAATTCGTGATGGTACCTGCCCATTAAAACATATTCCAAATGCACAGTGACTTTGAAAAAGTAAGAAACAAAAAAAAATACATCTAAAATTTTTTGAGCATGACAAATTCGTGATGGTACCTGCCCATTGAAACATATTGCAAATGCACAGTGACTTTGAAAAAGTAAGGAAACATAAACAAATTCGATAAACAAATTCGTGATGGTACCTGCCCATTAAAACATATTCCAAATGCACAGTGACTTTGAAAAAGTAAGGAAACAAAAAAAAATACATCTAAAAAATTTTGAGCATGACAAATTCGTGATGGTACCTGCCCATTGAAACATATTGCAAATGCACAGTGACTTTGAAAAAGTAAGGAAACATAAACAAATTCGATAAACAAATTCGTGATGGTACCTGCCCATTAAAACATATTCCAAATGCACAGTGACTTTGAAAAAGTAAGGAAACATAAACAAATTCGATAAACAAATTCGTGATGGTACCTGCCCATTAAAACATATTCCAAATGCACAGTGACTTTGAAAAAGTAAGAAACAAAAAAAAATACATCTAAAATTTTTTGAGCATGACAAATTCGTGATGGTACCTGCCCATTGAAACATATTGCAAATGCACAGTGACTTTGAAAAAGTAAGGAAACATAAACAAATTCGATAAACAAATTCGTGATGGTACCTGCCCATTGAAACATATTGCAAATGCACAGTGACTTTGAAAAAGTAAGGAAACATAAACAAATTCGATAAACAAATTCGTGATGGTACCTGCCCATTAAAACATATTCCAAATGCACAGTGACTTTGAAAAAGTAAGAAACAAAAAAAAATACATCTAAAATTTTTTGAGCATGACAAATTCGTGATGGTACCTGCCCATTGAAACATATTGCAAATGCACAGTGACTTTGAAAAAGTAAGGAAACATAAACAAATTCGATAAACAAATTCGTGATGGTACCTGCCCATTAAAACATATTCCAAATGCACAGTGACTTTGAAAAAGTAAGGAAACAAAAAAAAATACATCTAAAAAATTTTGAGCATGACAAATTCGTGATGGTACCTGCCCATTGAAACATATTGCAAATGCACAGTGACTTTGAAAAAGTAAGGAAACATAAACAAATTCGATAAACAAATTCGTGATGGTACCTGCCCATTAAAACATATTCCAAATGCACAGTGACTTTGAAAAAGTAAGAAACAAAAAAAAATACATCTAAAATTTTTTGAGCATGACAAATTCGTGATGGTACCTGCCCATTGAAACATATTGCAAATGCACAGTGACTTTGAAAAAGTAAGGAAACATAAACAAATTCGATAAACAAATTCGTGATGGTACCTGCCCATTAAAACATATTCCAAATGCACAGTGACTTTGAAAAAGTAAGGAAACAAAAAAAAATACATCTAAAAAATTTTGAGCATGACAAATTCGTGATGGTACCTGCCCATTGAAACATATTGCAAATGCACAGTGACTTTGAAAAAGTAAGGAAACATAAACAAATTCGATAAACAAATTCGTGATGGTACCTGCCCATTAAAACATATTCCAAATGCACAGTGACTTTGAAAAAGTAAGGAAACATAAACAAATTCGATAAACAAATTCGTGATGGTACCTGCCCATTAAAACATATTCCAAATGCACAGTGACTTTGAAAAAGTAAGAAACAAAAAAAAATACATCTAAAATTTTTTGAGCATGACAAATTCGTGATGGTACCTGCCCATTGAAACATATTGCAAATGCACAGTGACTTTGAAAAAGTAAGGAAACATAAACAAATTCGATAAACAAATTCGTGATGGTACCTGCCCATTGAAACATATTGCAAATGCACAGTGACTTTGAAAAAGTAAGGAAACATAAACAAATTCGATAAACAAATTCGTGATGGTACCTGCCCATTAAAACATATTCCAAATGCACAGTGACTTTGAAAAAGTAAGAAACAAAAAAAAATACATCTAAAATTTTTTGAGCATGACAAATTCGTGATGGTACCTGCCCATTGAAACATATTGCAAATGCACAGTGACTTTGAAAAAGTAAGGAAACATAAACAAATTCGATAAACAAATTCGTGATGGTACCTGCCCATTAAAACATATTCCAAATGCACAGTGACTTTGAAAAAGTAAGGAAACAAAAAAAAATACATCTAAAAAATTTTGAGCATGACAAATTCGTGATGGTACCTGCCCATTGAAACATATTGCAAATGCACAGTGACTTTGAAAAAGTAAGGAAACATAAACAAATTCGATAAACAAATTCGTGATGGTACCTGCCCATTAAAACATATTCCAAATGCACAGTGACTTTGAAAAAGTAAGGAAACATAAACAAATTCGATAAAC